>NC_053022.1:444187384-444487384 GCF_003073215.2 Triticum urartu | reverse complement strand
CCCCAAAGTCGGTTCCGCGTTTTTTTTATAAATCCGCTCGGAAGAAAAATAAAAAGAAATACTAAATGGACTCCAAAAATCACGAAATAAATTTTCCCGGGTTCCTAAAATCAAGCCCGATAAAGTGAACATTTATCTGGGCCCAAACTACAACTTTGAAAAACGCACATTTTTCTAAATTCAAATAAAATACCGAAAAAACTCCGAAATAAATATTATTTGATTTTTTTTATTAAATCCTCAATATTTCTATATTTTGGGAAAGTCATTTTATTTCCGCTCTCATACTTTTGTAATAGAAATAATTGATGATAAAATAAATAAAATCAAACGATCCTGTTTACATAATTTGAGAAAACTCAAAATATGTAAATAATGAAATACCCAACTCTCTCCGTGGGTCCTTGAGTTGCTTAGGATTTTCTAGGATCAAAACCAAAAGCAAAATCAAATATGATATGCATGATGACCTAATGTATAACATTCCAAATTGAAAATTTGGGATGTTACAAACCTACCCCCCTTAAGATGAATCTCGCCCTCGAGATTCGGGTTGGCTAGAAAATAGGTGAGGGTGGTCCTTGAGCAAATCTTCCTCTCGCTCCCAGGTGGCTTCATCCTCCGTGTGGTGGCTCCACTGAACTTTGCAAAGCTTGATAACCTTGCTGTGAGTAACTCGGCTGGCAAACTCGAGAATCTTGACTGGTTTCTCCTCATAGGTCAAATTGTTTTCCAACTGAATTGCTTCCAATGGCACTGTGTCTCTCGAAGGTATGTCAGCCATCTCCGCGTGACACTTCTTCAACTGAGAAATGTGGAACACATCATGAACTCCTGTCAATCCTTCTGGCAATTCCAACTTGTAGGCCACTTCTCCCATACGCTCCAAACCTCGATATGGCCCTACAAATCGTGGCGCTAACTTCCCCTTAACTCCAAAGCACTTAATCCCTCGAAGTGGGGATACTCTAAGATAAGCTCTGTCTCCGACTTCGTAAACTGTCTCTTTGCGTTTAAAATCTGCGTAGCTCTTCTACTTGGACTGGGCTACCTTGAGCCTATCGCGAATCAACTTCACCTTCTGTTCAGACTCCTTAATCAAATCTGGTCCAAACAACTGGCGGTCTCCAACTTCGTCCCATGACAACGGTGTCCTGCACCTCCTTCCGTACAAAGCTTCGAAAGGGGCCATCTTCAAACTGGTCTGATAGCTATTATTGTAAGAGAACTCTGCATATGGCAAATTATCGGGCCAACTAGATCCATAATCTAGCGCACAAGCTCTTAGCATATCCTCCAAAATCTGATTGACTCTCTCGGTCTGTCCATCTGTCTGTGGATGAAAAGTTGTACTAAATTCTAGCCTAGTACCTAAAGTCTCATGCAACTGCTTCCAGAAATTTGAGGTAAACTGGGTTCCTCTATCTGATACGATGCTCCTCGGAACTCCATGCAAACATACGATCCTGGTCATGTATATCTTTGCCAACTTAGCACTGGTGTAAGTGGTCTTTACTGGGATGAAATGAGCTACCTTCGTCAATCGATCGACTACAACCCAAATCGAGTCATAGCCTGAACGAGTCCTTGGTAATCCCATGATAAAATCCATGCCTAGCTTATCCCACTTCCATTCGGGTATCGGCAATGGTTGCAACAATCCTGCTGGCTTCTGATGCTCTGCCTTTACTCTCTGACATACGTCACAAACTGCTACATACTCCGCAATATCCTTCTTCATTCTCCGAATAAACCAGGATATCATCAATGAACACTACGACGAACTTATCCAAAAACTCCATAAACACTTTGTTCATCATGTTCATAAAATAGGCAGGCGCGTTAGTCAAGCCAAATGACATAACGGTATACTCATACAGCCCATACCTGGTGGTAAAAGCTGTCTTCGGAATATCCTGTTCTCGAATCTTCAACTGGTGGTATCCTGATCGCAAATCGATCTTGGAAAACACTTTAGCTCCTTGCAATCGATCAAACAGATCGTTGATCATTGGTAGTGGGTACTTGTTCTTGATCGTTACTTCGTTCAATCCTCGATAATCAACAACCATCCTTAACGATCCATCCTTCTTCTCCACTAGAAGTACTGGCGATCCCCAAGGCGAAGAACTTGGGCGAATATATCCCTTATCCAGTAACTCCTTAATCTGCTTCTTAATTTCCACCAAATCCTTTGCTGGCATCCTATATGGTCTCTTCGATATTGGCCCAGTGCCTGGCAATAGCTCAATCAAAAACTCAATGTCTCTATCCGGTGGCATGCCTGGCAACTCTTCGGGAAATACATCAGGAAAATCCTTTACCACTGGTACTTCCTCCTGCACAACTCCTGTTAGGCAATTTACTTGGGTCCTCTTTGGCACATGCCGGGATACATACTTGATCCTTCTCCCTTCTGGTGTGGTAAGCAAAATTGACTTACTAGCACACTCAATATTCCCTTTATACTTTGATAACCAATCCATGCCTAATATCACATCCAATCCTTAAGATTCCAATACTATTAGGTCTGAGGGAAAAACATAGTTACCAATCCTTAATGGTAACCGATCACACCATAGACTAGCCACATATTCTGCTCCGGGCGAGGTTACTAACATGGGTGACCTAAGGGCTTGGGTTGGTAGGTTATACTTTCCACAAATCCCTTTGAGATGTATGAATGCGATGCACCAGTATCAAAAAGAACGAGTGCAGTAAATGACTTAACCAAAAACTTACCTATTACTGCATCGGGCTGAGCTTCAACCTCCTCCACATACTGGCCAACTGTCCGTCCTCCTTGGCGCAAGTTACGAAACTCACGGTTCTTCATGGCCATTGCTCTTGCTGAAACATGGGCAGTACGAAAAGCCTGCTGAAACTGGTCCCATGTGACAGTGTCGACTGGGAAAGTGGCTGTGAAATTCTCCCACCAGGATGCTGCGGGTCCTTCTAACTGATGTGCGGCAAACTTCACCTTCTCCGCATCTGTGCATCCTGTTGTGGTTAACTCCCTAGCTATCTTGCGGAGCCAATCATCTGCTACTATCGGCTCGGTGCTACTGGAAAACACCGGCGGATTCAGCCTAAGAAAACGGGCTAAGTGGTCAACAGGTGATGGTGGTGGGTTGTTGTTGTTGTTTCCCTGATTCTGATTCTGAACTAGCAACTGCATCAAGGTGTTCTGCTGCTGGATCAACTGGGTGAGCTCCGGCGGAAAGGCAAATCCGGGGTCACGTCTCGGAGGCATCTGAGGGTTTAGAAAAGATGAGATATAAGAATAGAGGGGGTCTAAAGAGAAAACACTACCCATATGCACATGAGGAAAAAGCACACAATTCACTTCAATCAATCAAACAAAGGCATACAATCGGTCTAACTATCGCAAAAGTGCTCGGACTAATATATTTACATGGTGGACTACTACTACTGATGAGGTGGTCTACTAGAAATATTCTACGGTTGTAGACTCCATGATATCTGCTCCTGCTTCATCAACATAGTCATCATTGCTACTATCTTGTTCCAAGTCGGTGCCGTCAATGATGATGTAGTCTTCCGGGCTAATCTCCTTGGGTTCTTCGTCTTCATCTACTGGGGTCGGGCCTCCCATAAATATTCCAATCTTCTTGATCAGATCATCATTCTTATCCACCAATACTTCAATTTCTTCTTCATAATCTTCGCGTGTAGCCTTGAGTTCTTCCTCCAGTTCGTTGATTCTAGTCTTAGCCTTCTTCAGATCTATCATGTCGGTGCACATCTGATTCTCCTGTCGTCGAATGTGCTGGTTTAACTCCTGGATAAAAGCTGCAATTGATCTATCTTTCCTGGTGCTGATCATCTCCCATTGTTCATCTCGGCGCCCACAAATCTGGTAGATAGTATCCTTGAGATCCTTGCGGTAGACGTCTCCGATGCGTCCCATGGTGATGTGAGCTGCCATACTCTTTCCTAGACTCCAAGTTGGTGCATCAAAAGAAAACTCTATGGGCTCAGTGACTGGCATGAACGTCCTTCCTGGAACTTGAACTTGAATCATCCAGCGCTCTTCTTCAGGTAAAGTGGCGTTGTAGGTTCCCGTGAAGCTTGGTACTCCTATGTTCAGGTATCTAGTGACTTCCTTCAAGTGGCGTCCAAAGGGTGTATCTTCATCTGGTTGTGTGAACTTATTCCTTGCATCCGCCATCCTAAAGAGTAGAAAAGATGAGAGGTCAGAAGAGAAGAGAGTGAGTAGTGATATAGGTCTTTAGCTTAGTGGTCGTGTCCTACAGTCAGCGTGTGCTCTGATACCATCTCTGTAGCGACCAGACCTCAAACAGTCTGATCTCTGTGCTCCGGTGTCATCCCTGGATCAGTAATGCTGACACCACACAGTACGCGAAGGATTTATAGCAGAGTAGCAATCACACACTTATTACATCGAGTGTCTCAAAAGAGAACTTATTACAATAAATATGTCTTAAGGCCATCTAATAACGATAACAGCGGAAGGCTTGGAAGGTAAGTGAGTCCATCAACTCCAACGGCATCACTGAGTATAGAACCACGACCTAAAAACTCCTTAATCATCGTCTGAAAAGTCTGCAACATTAACGTTGCAGCCCGAAAACGGGTCAGCACATGGAATATGCTGACAAGGTAACACATAGAGAGTAATGGAATGCAACAACTATACTATATGCATATTTGGCTGGTGGAAAGCTCTATGGTTACAGTTTTTGCGTAAAGCCAATTTTTCCCTACTTCAAAGGAATAAATTTAATTACTATCATGGTGGTTGTTAAACATTGAGAATGGTTGACAGCATTCTCAATCCCAATTAAAATAGCATCATTAAACCCAACAAAATTAACTTTAGAGTAACATGTTGAGATTCACATGATAATCCAGGTACTAGATACTCAAGATGTCCATAACCGGGGACACGGCTAATCATGATTAGTTTATTACACTCTGCAGAGGTTTGCGCACTTTTCCCCACAAGAATCGATCGCCTCCGTTTGGTTTCTCGCACTACAGGGTGTTTGAGAAGACGGATGACTGAGACATAGTCTTTCAGAAGCGCTAGCACCTTACGATCGGGTAGACCGTACCACCTACATCCCCTACATCTGCTAGTCTACCACTGTAAGAGTTCGCACAACTTAGTCAACTATGCCAGAGCCCATAATGGCTTGTGGCTGCACACGGAAGTTTCTAGTATGAATAATCTCATCATGCCTTTGAGCCTGGGTGGCGGTCCAAAAGAAAACAGGTAAGTCCTGGAAACCAGGTGCCTCAATCCACCCAGATGTGTGTTAGGTTGCCACCTTAGATAAACCATTAATTAACAATCTCACATCTGTCATGGATTTCTCTCACCCAATCCACGTCTACTAGCATAGCATGGCATAATAAGCAAACGAAGAAGTAACTCCCAAAGGTTTGATAATAAACAGGTAATAGGTACTACCTCATCTACTTCCCATCCCACAATTTAATTAGATCCTATTCATGCAATGTGTGAGGATTGATCTAATGCAATAAAACTGGGTTGTAGAAAAGGTATGATCAAAGTGTTACTTGCCTTGCTGATGATCCGCAGAACCTAGAGATTCAACGTAACAGGCGGCGCACTCCGGATATTCCATCGCAGACAAACAAACAAGCATACAATAAGTACTCATCTAATGCACAGGTAAAACTCAAATAGAAGATCTAACCAGGAATTTCAACTTAAGAACCCTGGTTGGCAAAAAGAATCAAATCGAACGAAGCAAAAGAAAACAAACGGCGAAAGAAACAACTTCGTTCTAGTAATCTGGATCTAAGTCAAATTTTACAGTAGCAAAAACATGTTTAAGTTGATTATTCGGAAAGAGGGTTTCGATACGAAACTCCAGGCGCTTGAATCGCCTGATTTCGATAAACGAGCAAAAAGTTATACTAAAACGAAAATCGGATCAGAAATCGCGATCAGAAAAATAACCGCGAAAAATCCGACGAAAAAGAAAGACGACGAAAAGAATTTTTTTTATTTTTTTTTTAAAATGGCACGGAAAACAAGGCGGCAGCGAACCTCGGGCGGCGCGCTGCTCCGGCGGCGGCGGCTGGCGGCGGCTAGTGTTAGGGCGGCGGGGTGGGCTGGCTCGGCTCGGGCCTCGGGCGCGCATTATAAAGGCCCCGGCCAGGCGGTGTCCTGGCCGAGTACGGCCCAAAGTCGGTTCCGCGTTTTTTTTATAAATCCGCTCGGAAGAAAAATAAAAAGAAATACTTAACGGACTCCAAAAATCACGAAATAAATTTTCCCGGGTTCCTAAAATCAAGCCCGATAAAGTGAACATTTATCTGGGCCCAAACTACAACTTTGAAAAACGCGCATTTTTTCTAAATTCAAATAAAATACCGAAAAAACTCCGAAATAAATATTATTTGATTTTTTAATTAAATCCTCAATATTTCTATATTTTGGGAAAGTCATTTTATTCCCGCTCTCATACTTTTGTAATAGAAATAATTGATGATAAAAAAAATAAAATCAAACGATCCTGTTTACATAATTTGAGAAAACTCAAAATATGTAAATAACGAAATCCCCAACTCTCTCTGTGGGTCCTTGAGTTGCTTAGGATTTTCTAGGATCAAAACCAAAAGCAAAATAAAATATGATATGCATGATGACCTAATGTATAACATTCCAAATTGAAAATTTGGGATGTTACAGTATGCAAGTTCCAGCGATCCATTTATGGACTGGTGCAAGCCTCTCGGAGTTGGAATAAACGCTTTGATAGTGTGATCAAAGCATTTGGTTTTATACAGACTTTCGGAGAAGTCTGTATTTACAAGAAAGTGAGTGGGAGCTCTGTAGCATTTCTGATATTATATGTGGATGACATATTACTGACTGGAAATGATATAGAATTTCTGGATAGCATAAAGGGATACTTGAATAAGAGTTTTTCAATGAAAGACCTCGGTGAAGCTGCTTACATATTAGGCATAAAGATCTATAGAGATAGATCAAGGCGCTTAATTGGACTTTCACAAAGCACATACCTTGACAAGATTTTGAAGAAGTTCAAAATGGATCAAGCAAAGAAAGGGTTCTTGCCTGTGTTATAAGGTGTGAAGTTGAGTCAGACTCAATGCCCAACCACTGCAGAAGATAGAGAGAAAATGAAAGATGTTCCCTATGCTTCAGCAATAGGCTCTATCATGTATGCAATGCTGTGTACCAGACCTGATGTGTGCCTTGCTATAAGCTTAGCAGGGAGGTACCAAAGTAATCCAGGAGTGGATCACTGGACAGCGGTCAAGAACATCCTGAAATACCTGAAAAGGACTAAGGATATGTTTCTCGTATATGGAGGTGACAAAGAGCTCACCGTAAGAGGTTACGTTGATGCAAGCTTTGACACTGATCCGGACGATTCTAATTCGCAAACCGGATACGTGTTTACATTAAACGGTGGAGCTGTCAGTTGGTGCAGTTCTAAACAAAGCGTCGTAGCGGGATCTACATGTGAAGCGGAGTACATAGCTGCTTTGGAAGCAGCGAACGAAGGAGTCTGGATGAAGGAGTTCATATCCGATCTAGGTGTCATACCTAGTGCATCAGGTCCAATGAAAATCTTTTGTGACAATACTGGTGCAATTGCCTTGGCAAAGGAATCCAGATTTCACAAGAGGACCAAGCACATCAAGAGACGCTTCAATTCCATCCGGGATCTAGTCCAGGTGGGAGACATAGAGATTTGCAAGATACATACGGATCTGAATGTTGCAGACCCGTTGACTAAGCCTCTTCCATGAGCAAAACATGATCAGCACCAAGGCTCCATGGGTGTTAGAATCATTACTGTGTAATCTAGATTATTGACTCTAGTGCAAGTGGGAGGCTGAAGGAAATATGCCCTAGAGGCAATAATAAAGTTATTATTATTTCCTTATATCATGATAAATGTTTATTATTCATGCTAGAATTGTATTAACCGGAAACATAATACATGTGTGAATACATAGACAAACTTAGTGTCACTAGTATGCCTCTACTTGACTAGCTCGTTAATCAAAGATGGTTATGTTTCCTAACCATGAACAAAGTGTTGTTATTTGATTAACGAGGTCACATCATTTGAATGATCTGATTGACATGACCCATTCCATTTGCTTAGCACCCGATCGTTTAGTATGTTGCTATTGCTTTCTTCATGACTTATACATGTTCCTATGACTATGAGATTATGCAACTCCCGTTTGCCGGAGGAACACTTTGTGTGCTACCAAACGTCACAACGTAACTGGGTGATTATAAAGGAGCTCTACAGGTGTCTCGAATGGTAGATGTTGGGTTGGCGTATTTCGAGAATAGGATTTGTCACTCCGATTGTCGGAGAGGTATCTCTGGCCCCTCTCGGTAATGCACATCACATAAGCCTTGCAAGCATTGCAACTAATGAGTTAGTTGCGGGATGATGTATTACGGAACGAGTAAAGAGACTTGCCGGTAACGAGATTGAACTAGGTATTGGATACCGACGATCGAATCTCGGGCAAGTAACATACCGATGACAAAGGGAACAACGTATGTTGTTATGCGGTCTGACCGATAAAGATCTTCATAGAATATGTAGGAGCCAATATGGGCATCCAGGTCCCGCTATTGGTTATTGACCGGAGACGTATCTCGGTCATGTCTACATTGTTCTCGAACCGTAGGGTCCGCACGCTTAACGTTACGATGACAGTTATTATGAGTTTATGCATTTTGATGTACCGAAGATTGTTCGGAGTCCCGGATGTGATCATGGACAGTGATCACGGACATTACGAGGAGTCTCGAAATGGTCGAGACATAAAGATTGATATATTGGAAGCCTATGTTTGGATATCGGAAGTGTTCCGGGTGAAATAGGGATTTTACCGGAGTACCGGGAGGTTACCGGAACCCCCGGAAACCAAATGGGCCTTAGTGGGGCTTTTAGTGGAAAGGAGAAAGGGGCAGCCCAAGGTGGGCGCGCCTCCCCCCTCCCCTAGTCCTATTAGGACTAGAGAGGTGGCGGCCCCCTCTCTCTCTTCCCCCCTCGAGGAATCCTATTCCAACTAGGATTGGGGGGGAATCCTACTCCCAGAGGGAGTAGGACTTCCTTGGCGCGCCCTCCTTGGCCGGCCGCCCCCCCCTTGGCTCCTTTATATACGGAGGCAGGGGGCACCCTAGACACACAAGTTGATCCTTGAGATCGTTCCTTAGCCGTGTGCGGTGCCCCCTGCCACCATATTCCACCTCGATCATATTGTAGCGGTGCTTAGGCGAAGCCCTGCGAGGTAGAACATCAAGATCGTCACCACGCCGTCGTGCTGACGGAACTCCTCCCCGACGCTTTGCTGGATCGGAGCCCGGGGATTGTCATCGAGTTGTACGTGTGCTAAGAACTCGGAGGTGCCGGAGTAACGGTGCTTGGATCGGTCGGATCGGGAAGACGTACGACTACTTCCTCTACGTCTGTCAACGCTTCCGCAGTCGGTCTGCGTGGGTACGTAGACAACACTCTCCCCTCTCGTTGCTGTGCATCATCATGATCTTGCGTGTGCGTAGGAAAATTTTGAAATTACTACGCATTACTACGCTCCCCAACAGTTCGCACCACCAACAGGTTCACCGTCGTCAAGAAGCTCGCGGACGACAACGTCGTACTCCTCCAGCCCGTGCGCCCGGGCTCCTCATTGCCTGCCAGCCTAATCGGCCTCCATGGTCGGAACCTCTTTCAAGCACTGGTGGCCCTGCGACTGCCCGCCGATGCCACGAAGAAAGTCCACCTGGAGGTCGCGCTCTCCATGAGGCGCCTCGCCCTACAAGAAACCATAGACCTACACATCCATGTGTACGAGCGAATCGTGTACATAGGTATCTACAAGGCCAGTGAGGACGCTGCGACGTTGGCCTTCTTCAACCGGCTGGAAGCCTTGGATGCCTTAGCTGAGAAGCACCTTGACCTCTCCACAAAAGCCGCCACTCCTTAGCCACCAGACGGTGGCCCGGCGCACTGAGTTGAGGAGGAGGAGGTCGTACGTTGATGGATGCAACTTTCTTCTTGCCTCCTGTAACCACCACTGTGATCACATCATCGTGGTCTTAATTCTTATTGTGCTATTTCATTCTCGTTCTAGTCAATACAGACATGTGCGATCCCTTTCCTTAATTATATGCATCACTGTAACTAGTACTCCATCTGTCAATTTATAAGTTGTGCTGCCAGTGTTTGGGGCCGGCGCACGATCATGCACGCTCTTGTGTATGCGGTTGCGCCGGGCGCAGCGCGACGATGCAGTTACCCGCTGCAAAAACTATCATGCGGGGGACGTGGCATTGACCATTGGGCGGCAACAGTCGGTCATCCAGGTGCCCAATAAAGGAAGCAAAGAGAGATCCTACAGCAACAAGGACCAGCTTCCCTACCGATAGCTCATCTAACAGAACTCCCGTTACTTTACGACATGTTTCCAAAACATTGACCTCGAGGTTAATTGAACTAATAGGACAGAGCATTATATCCATTCAACGCAATTAAATGTTTTCAAAAAAGTGAAATGATTTCTGTGAAACTTATAAGTCATGTATGTCAAATTAACCTCTGTGTACTTGTTCTCGAATTAACCTCCGGGCCTTTTTGCCGCGGATCACAAACATCTTGTTAAGTTAAACCATTTATGTTCTCTTCCCTAATCGAAAACAGTTCATTCGACTGAACCGTATGCTGTATATCACACACACCTTGATCTGGCTGACCATTTCTTTTGATTTCCCTAATAGCAAACAGTTCATCGGAGCGAATCGTATGCCGTATATCGCACACGCATTAATATGGCTGCCCGTTTCTGTTGTTCTGTCTAATTACAAACAGTTCATCTGGATCAACCGTATGCCCTGCTTCGCACACGCACCTAAAATCTGAACCGTGTTTGATGCATCCGTCATCGCAAATGTTTTGCACCTTTTTTGATAGTTTTTTTACACCACCGTTTGTGATTATGGCATCGCACATAGTTTCGTCGAAGGGTCTCTGATCGTAGTGTCGCATTAGCAGCATCCTGCAGTAGTGAGTAGTATTCGGCTCTCTAGACAACTTCCGAAGCGAAGACTTGATCTTCGACATCGTTCCTTTTCACAGTGGTTATCATGCACTACTCAGACGAACGGCTTTCGCCTGTTTTAATGCGGTCCCGCACTACACTTACCTGAAGCTCAAAATGCCTGGACCTCGTGGCGTCATCACAGTAAATGGGAATATGGAGCGCTCCCTTAATACTGAGGAGCACACCGCGACCCTAGCAGCCGAAGTACCGGGTGGCCTCATCAAGCCGAACAACTCAGCAGTCATCAGGACCCATGACACTGCTAAGCGAGTCCGATTGGCATGACAATGCGACGGCGCGGTGGAACCAGAGCTTAAATAGCAGTTTAGTCTCCGCCGACTGCCCCATGCGGTTGTGGCATATGCACCGCGCGTACGTCACTACGCACTTAAAATACCTTGGGCAGCGCTGGAAGCACACTGCAGAAAAGGTCTATAGTACGGCTTGACCCTATACGGACCTTACATATTTTCTCCACTGCAGGTTCGTTAAAAACCTGCCGACTCTACGGTTGTACAAGGGCTCTTTTCGAGGCCCCTCCTTTTTGCAAACGACCATCGATTCCTCCTCTCAAAGGGTTTCTCACCAAGGAGAAATGGCGTAGATGTGCAGCAGGGCATCATTGGGATCTTCGAGCCGCTACTTTTAGGCCATGTTTAAACCTTTCCCTTGTGTAAACTCTTGGCATGTAAAATGGCCTCAATATCTATGGCATATATTATATAATTAAGACAAGAGGCAAACAAGCCATTACGTTCGTCCATACTGATTAAATTATCTTGACTATTAATTTCATATATTAAGGGCTGAGATTTAAAGATGTAAGCGTTACATGCAAATATTGTTACATACAAACAGTTAAACATGTCACGTACAAATAGCATTTTTTTTCAACCCAAGCCAACGTGTTGATGGACACGAGATGTAAACGAAGCAGTTCAACTTCAAAAGGAAAAGAAAGATAATTTACGGGGAGTAAGTGCACCGTACGTTCCTTTATTAAGAAAAAGACAAGCCGTGTACTCCCAGGACACGCACATGGCTAGGAATTATAAAAGGAAAATCCGTGTCCCACTAAGATATACTCATATAGCAAAAGAAAAAAATAGTACCTAATTAAGCGGACATGTTACATAATATTTTCACGTCCAAGTCTAGCACAAATCTTATCCTAGACAGGTCCGAACGTGTGTGAGAGATCTCTAATATAACAAAAATGAAATATTTTAGAAGAATAAGAGAAGGAAAAAAAGAGATCGAATAGTGTTTTTTTAAGTTCAAAGAGATCGAATAGTTCACATACCTATACGTACATATATGTTTGTGTCCGAGTGAATGGCCATAGAGTAGGCCCAATTCGGCCAGCCGTCCAAGTCGCATGTCAATTGCATGCATGACATCATGCTTTTGTCACCTAGTAATTTATATGTCTTTCCTGCCTTTAATAAGCTCAATCCATCACAGACTCAAAGAGACACCAACGTGGTAGTATATGCATGGAGATTATATTTACTTCCTCCGTTCCTAAATATAAGTTTTTTTAGAGATTTCAATACGGACTACGTACCAAGCAAAATGAGTGAATTTATACTTTAAAATACGTCTATATACAACCGTGTGTAATCTTTGTTGAAATAGTATAAGTACGGAGGGAATAATAAAAATTAACATATGGCCACTGCCGTCTCATCTACTCAAATATCACACCCTTAGGACATTGGCTCTCTACTATTCGGGTCCCTTCTAGGACGTCATTGAATTACCTCCTCGGCTTTTGGTGATCTTTGCCTTCGGGTGGGCCTGCGGTTGCCACTTCGGTGGACTTCATCTTTGCTCACTGCATCTTAACGAGGGCGAAGGCCATCCGGGCACCCTCTATGCAGGCCGAACGCTTCACAGCATCAAACCGAGGCCGCATGGCGACGAGCCGCTTCACCAAACTGAAGTAGCTGCTGGGAATGGGCTCGGCTGGCCAAAGCTGGACTATTAGATCCTTCATAGCCAAGCCTACCACCCTATGCAGCTCCGACGGCTGCTTCAGCTGGTCGTTCAGAGGCGTCGGGTGTTCCAGCGCAAGATATTGCGACGAGAACAACTTCTCGGTTGAGTTCCACTCCTGGGCTCGGAAGAACTGCGCGGCATTGGCGGCACTCTTTGGAAGATCCACAAACGGGCCTGGAGAACTCCATATTTGGGCAAGCAAAGCATACCTCTGGACTCCGAAAATACTCTACAAAAGAAAGGCCTTACCAGCCGCTATCTGCCTCGCCTGATGGATCTCTTCACGAGCACTACGGGACTCGATCCGCGCTTTTTTGGCATCTTGAAGAGCCTTGGCAAGCTCGGATGATTGGGCCGAAGCCTTCTCCTCCAAGATTTTGCACATGCGGATGGTATCCTTCAGCTCCTGCTCGACCTCGGCCACCCGAGCTTCATGTTGACGGTGGGCAGCTTGTTCGGTCTTTAGCTCCGCAGTCGCTTTGTCAGCAGCTGCCTTATTCGCCTCTGCGTCTTTCTTGGCCAATGCAAGAGAGCGTTTGAGGGTCTCGACCTCGGCTGCGCTAGCTGCGATCATAATCAAAGCATTCAAAGAGTTAACCTCTAAACTCACATATCACATCTGATATACAATGAAGTTATTAACATTATACGCATATCTTGCGTCTTATCGAACCGCTTGTTAACGCGGTCGATCTCTTCATCAGCCACCTGAAGCTTCCAATTGAGTTTGGAAATTTCTCGGCTTGGGCGGTTGCCGCCAACAGGGATGGCTGTTTCAATAACAAATCAACATGTTAGCTCTCCCGAATAATATGTGGATCCTCCGTCCGGTTGCTTTTAAAAAATCGAACAGAGTCTCAGGGGCTATTGTCTGTGCACAAGTATATTCCTCTATATTTTTATAGCATTATGTCGCATACCTCAAAGCCTGTTAAAAGGCTGGTAAAAGCTTCGTTCAGTCCGCTCTTAGGAGACTAAACCTTCTCCACCACCACACACTACTGCAGGATACTACTAATGCGACACTACGATCAAAGACCCTTTGCCGAAACTATGTGCGATGCAATAATCGCAAATGGTGGTGTAAAAAAACCATCAAAAAAGGTGCAAAACGTTTGCGATGGATGATGCATCAAACATGGTTCAGATTTTATTTGCGTGTGCGATGCAGGACACACGGTTAATCCATTCAAACTGTCTGCGATGAGGCAGAACAACAGAAACGGGCAGCCATAACAATGTGTGTGTGATGCAGGACACACGGTTAATCCGTTCAAACTATTTGCGATGAGGTAGAACAACAGAAATGGACAGCCATATCAATATGTGTGCAATATACGGCATACGGTTAACTCGGACGAACTGTTTTCGATCAGGGAACACAACAGAAACGGTTCCACCTAACAAGATGTGTGTGATATGCGGCATACAGTTCACATGGATGAACTGTTTGCGATGAGCCAAAAGAACACAAACGAGTCATGTAAACAAGATGTGTGTGATACGTGGCAAACAGCCGACTTAGATGAACTGTTTGCGATGAGAAATTACAGCACAAACGATCAATGCAGTTACTTCGTGTGTGATTCTGTGTGTACAAAAGACTTTGAAAAAGGCAAACTAGTTGCTTGCGGTGGCGGAGTATCACACACAATGCGTCTGTGAGTACTCGTGTGGGATGATTAATATGTTACACATACATTTTCTTATGTTAACATGTGTGTGAATTTGCAATATGGATAGTTAATCTGCAAATGCCTTCTGGTCATCGGGCACACGCTTAAACTCAATGAACTGTGTAAGATACTAATATTTTCCATGAAAATTTATGAACTTGGGTAACAACATTTGAGTAACATATATATAGTGATTACACTATTCGACAAAAGGAGGTTCTTCGTAACACGGTTTTGACAACCATATGGTCCATATCTACATACTTAACATAGTAACAACTATCACATTTTAAGAGGCTAAGGGCCAACAACCATATGGTCCATATCTACATACTTTACATATATAGTAACAACAAGTACATTTTAAGAGGCTGAGGGCCAACAACCACAACTATCCACAGGAAGCAGCTTGATCACGACGACTCGGCATCTCGTCAATGAAAAGGAAGAGCCCTCCTGTGTCTTGGTAGATCATGAGTAGAACAGTGTCTCCAATTTTCCAATATGGATGCATTGCCACGAGAAGTGAGAACTTGTTAATTTGAATGGTTCCATTTCTACGGGAAATGCAGTACCTTGCAATCACTTTGGCGTTATTAACAGGCACAAGTGTAATTCGACCACGCCGGGAAATCGATCCAGGAACTGCTACAAGGGGCAATTTCTGTTGACATGTAGGATAAAAAACAATTGTAACATATCGTTGAAGATATATATAGTTCATGAGCATCAACATTAAAATAAGACTTTTTACCAGCGTTTTGTGCACACAATTGGTCTTGCTCAGTGTGTGCACCATAGGTCTAATTAATCCCATCCAAAATCTAGCGTTCACACGTCGTGCTATCTCTGTCAGATTATCACAAAGTTTATGACATGCTTCATGTCCTTCTAGTGAAATTTGGTACGCTTAGTAACATACAGATCATTCACTATGCATCCAACATATCCTGCTTAAAAGGTGGAAAGGTATTATTTATTCAGAACATGGCAGAAGAATATATAGTGCGCATAAATTGGTAAATAGAATTTGTTACTGCCTAGGAACAGAGTCAGAATATGTCATGGAATTGTCACGGCAGATGTCCTAGTGTGAGGACTTAGTCGTGAGGCCAACGCATCTATGCGGTAGCTTGAAGGGGTTGGTTGGAATCAAGAGACGCTGAGGTGGATCAACACACAAGACAAGGATTTAGACAGCTTTGGGCCCCGGGAAACATCATCCGGTAATATCCCTACATGCTGTTTGTGGCTAGGTCTCCTTATGCTCATGAGGGAGTCGCCGCATAAGTCGGCTCCCCTTTCGTTGTGTCTAGCCTTAGCGATTATTTTCTGTCCCTCTTGGGGTGCCCTGCCCCTTCTTATATATGTTGAAGGGGCGGGTTACATGACTAGTCCTAGTAGGATTATGATTACTCTATTACAAGTGGAGTCCTAGTCTTGCTTCCTTTGTAGGAGAATATTCCTTATGCCTTTTCCTCTTAAGCCGGCCCACCATCACATGAACCGGCCTTCTGGGCCTTGGGCCTTGTCATCTATCTGACCCTCCATTGGAGTCATCAGTAAGTCACCAAATATCGGTCGGGTCTCTGGTGAGTCGCCAAGTCCGGTCAGGTCATACTTCCGGCAGGGTCATACCACGGGTATATCCCCGACATTAGCCCCCAATTTAATTTGGATTTATCCATGTTAAACTGATATGTAACATAAACACAAGAACAAATTTGACAGGTTGTACTCTAGGCTAAATATTCTTGTAAGCCGACACCTGATCATCCTTAAGTCCTTGTTATTTCCTTCTTCTAGAAAATCCGGGTCATTAGGCCAGCTTCATAATCAATTTGCTTGTATAAGAAACATTGTAAATAAAGAATCCATTTGAGTCGGCCTTCAATGCTCTGACTTGACAAAAATATTGGTCTTTGAAATATTCAACTGATATCCAACCGGCTTGAAAATGTAGAACTTGCCGAGTTGTGATTTCCAAAAATTGCCGGGTCATAAAAAATTGATGATTCTGGGTCATGACTATTTATAGACGCCAGGTCATGATTGTTGCCAATGCTGGGTCACACAATTGATCTTCCTGGTTTGCTCAGAACTGAGAATTTTAAGATATTCCTCCTTTATATGCATATCACCTGTAGCCCCCAAGTCTTAAGATGGAAGCATAGTAACAGCTTAAGACTTGCTTCAATATAAATGTTGCAACCTTGAAGAAATCCAGGTTATTCATCTCAATCACTAGTCAAAACTGAATATTCCACATATGTAGCCCCCAAGTGCCGGGTTGTCATGCTTGCATCAACCTGGGACTTGTAATTGTCTTATGCTCACAAAAACATCAACCAGTGTAGTCCCCAAGGGTCGGGTCATTATGCAATAATGAGCAAGGACTTCGTAGATGTAGACTTGAGCAGTAACGTGTAGCCCCCAAGGGTCGGCTTAGTAAGATAATACTGAGCTGGGACTTTATATATAATTCATTGACAATAATATCATACGATGTAATCCTCTCCATGGGGCTCGAACCCACGTCCATAAGGTTAACAGCTTTGTACTCTTCCAACTGAGTAGTAGACCTTTCAATATAATGGATTTAAGATTTGTGTACCTTGAATTGTTGACATGAGCAATTGGTAGCCCCCAAGGGCCGGCTCATTACAATGTGATGAGTCGGGTCTTCAATAAGGTGAGCAAAAAATGACTTTGCATTATCCCCCAAGTGTCATGGTGCATGCTTGCATGGACATGAGACTTGCATATTTGATGTAATATCAACTTGAATAATGTAGCCCCCAAGTGTCGGGTCGTAAGCCTGCAGCGACTCGAGACTATTCCTTCCATTATAGAATAAATTATATCCATTGATAAAATAATATCCATTGCGCCGAAGCAACTTTGAAAACCTCAATCATAATATTGGTTATTGATAACCATAATAAAAATCCAGCCATGTTGGCTATTTAAAGACTTGAATAATATAACCTGGTTTGAAAACCAGTGCCTGCAATAAAAACCAGTATATCTATGCACATATGATGCATGCTATGATGATGTAATGATGATGCAATGTATGATGCAATATATGATGATGTAATGATGATGCAATGTATGAGTATGATAACAGAATACTTCAATGAAACTAGCCATATCCACTGGATTATTCGTGCGTTCCATGAGCCCGACTCACAGTACCCAATCGACATTTGAACCCAGATAAAGCCGTATCTTGCTTTATAGACTTATCAGAAGTACGCGGGGTCAGAGTAACAGCATACATCACGGGTCGATTTATCCAAGTTTCAAGGAAGGCAGCTTATGAAGCCTAGATCCATCCTGACTATCTGTAAATCGTTCTCTCGCATGACAAGCCGCCGTTTGAACCTTAATCGAGCTCAGATCTTGGTCGAATACGCCGTAAAGACTGATCATTAAGAGTTCGGCGGGTCAATCAGGATGACCTGATGGAGTTGAAGCAGCTGGTTACAGGTAGGATGACCCGGTCAGAATTTGTTCTCTTTGGTCGAATACGCCTATGTTTGAACAAACCTTGGCAAGAGGGTAGTAACGCTATGCTCTCTTTGGTCGAACACGCCTATGTTTGAGCAGGAAGCCCCCAAGTGACATGCTTACAAATTGTGCTCGTCAGGGACCTATGTTTGAGCTGTGTTGTGCGTCCAACTCTCTTTGGTCCCTGTAATTTTCCTGAGAACTCGAACTTGCGAGAGATGGATATTCTTCTTGAGCCAGATTGTGAACCGGATATGAGAGCTTCAGAGCTTTGTAGGAGACAGATTTCCCTTGAGCCGGATTATGAACAGGATATTAAGAGTTTCAGCGCTTTGTAGGAGACAGATTTCCCTTAAACCGGAATCCTTCTTTTTGAGTCGGATTTTTTCTGACGGCCTTTAATTTTTCATCAATATAGCAGCAGTCTCCGGGACCGGGTTATCTTTCCTCCAATGATCCAGGGTTCTTAAATTTGCTGACAAAATTTGCTGAGTCATGACAGCGTAGCCCCCGAGTCTCAAGACGACTTGAGGAGTTGGCTTGAGATTCTTCATACTTGGCCCTGATATAAACCGACATATAGCTGAACAGGGGACCGCTGTCATATGTTAAAGCTGGAAGCAAGTCGGCGAGTTAATGCTCTTCGCAACACTCATTGTATATCCTTGGCGTTGATAACGCAATATGAATCCACGGAAACTTGAGATCGATCGTGGCGGGTTATAAATGACTCTATATGATTTGTGCCATTAATCCGGCTAGCGGTTCATCCCAGCTGGTTGTTTAACCAAAATGTAGTGGCGGCGACTTATCTGCCCTATCCATTGAATCATCCGGTGCAGGTGGGCGAGTCGGCTATGGCATTATAATCTGGTGCGGACGGGCGAGTCGGCCGCGGCGTTTGTAAGCCGGTGCGGACGGGTGAGTCGGCAGTGGCGTTGTAAGCCGGCGCGGACGAGAGAGTCGGTAGTGGCGTTGGAAATGGCACAGACGCAGGCAAGTTGGCCATGGGCACGGACAATAAGTCAGTCGCGTGTGTTGATGCAGCGGGGGTGGCAACTTGCGCAGGATGAGCGCTAGTGCAAAAATAATGTTTGCTCACGCCCCTTGTGCAGGAATAATGGTCCTGCAAAAAAAATCATAGACCAAGTAATTTTTCTTTGATGAAAACAATATGTGTTAATAAAATAAATTTTCAATGGATGTCATCTGATTTATTCGGATGACGAATGATTCGTTCATTGCGAGAGAAGCGGCCTAGGCAGATCGATGACTCAATATAGTCCCGGTGGTTCGGGCAGACCGGCAACTCTTGGCAGCTCAACACGGCAGAGGCGGATTTGCTCTTCAATGGTCCGTCTCGACAGAAACGGGTGCAACTACGGTTCTGGAACAGGCGACCACGCGCAGGGGCGCAGAGTGACGGCAACTTGAAGTAACAGAGGGCCGCGATAGGCCGTTGTAAGCAGGCAAGTTGGAAATCGTAAGTGTTTAACCTGTTGTCTGACGGAATAAAAGGATCCGGGGCGGCTCAACAGACGACGACTTAGGGCAGTCGGTGAGAGCGGCTTAATGGCTGCCGCGAGGCAAACCCATGGCGGCGGCTTAACGCAGGCGAGCCTCAGTAGACGAGCGGCGAAGCAATGGACGCGGAGCCTGTCAGCCGTAGGCGGTGACTCAGAGGTGGCTAGCGGCTCAGCGCACAGCACGGGAGCCGGCTGGCGGGCCCGCAACGGTGACTTGCGGGAGGTGATCGGAGGGTAGCAGCGACCGGCCAAGGCGGCTTTGACAGCGGAGGCGCGCCGGCAGAAGCGCGTAGCTCGACGAGAGGTCCGTGTGGGGGCGGCTCTGGCCCACCTTTTGACAGCAGTCCCCATATTAGTAGCCATCAATTAGTACTCGTGTAAATCCACTGTGTCTTCTACTCATGTAATTCTGATTAGTACCCATGTATTCACTTTGGCCAAGTAGTACCTTGGTCTCTCACGTGATTCTGAGTTTTGAAAATCGTGCAACTACTACCAGAGGAGAACAACTAGTACTGTATTTTAATAGGAGTACTAGTCCCACGATCATCTCACGATGACTGCTTTTCTGTATTTTGCAGGATAACCAAAAGAATGATCTGGGTGTATAACTTGTAATGCTTGAGTCCCATGCATGGCGGCATCTGTGATCAATACTTTGCCACCACGGGGCTGTACTAAGGACAACAGGTGCAGAGGCCTGCCTCAGGACACGTGGCACGCGCGGACAACGTCACATCAGAATTGGCTGTGCGATCGCTATCCGGATGTCTGTATGGCGGTTGGGCAGCGAATTTAACTTTTCCTTCGAGTGGTTGCTCCCTTGCTTGATCGGTTTGTCCAGAGCACATCATGTAGACTCCTTGTAGGATTCGTGCGTGAGCACCGCCACATGGCAGACAATTACGTGTTCTTCTTCCTCCGACTGGGAGCCGACAACTTTTGATGAATCGCAGGAGGTAACACATAGACGAAATCGATCTCCTGTCGGTCTCGATGGATTGCAAATCGCAGCGGCGATACACAGACCCAACCCTAATTTCTTTTGATCTTAATCTCTTATACGTCGGGTTATCCTGAGTGATTACTCCACGCCAGCTCTTTCTTCATCTATCCAATCACGAGCATCTCAATCCCCGAAGGGCTTCCTCCAAAAACTCAACACCACCGTGCACGGCCCCATGGTGGGCGTCAACTATCGTGGAATCGTCATGGCAGATTTCCTAGTGTGAGGACTTAGTCGTGAGGCCAACTCATCTATGCGGTAGCTTGAAGGGGTTGGTTGAAATCAAGAGAGGCGAGGCGGATCAACACACAAGACAAGGATTTAGACAGCTTCAGGCCCCGAGAAACATCATCCGGTAATAGACCTACTTGTTGTTTGTGGCTAGGTCTCATTATGATCATGAGGGAGTCGCCGCATAAGCCGGCTCCCTTTTCGTTGTGTCTAGCCTTAGCGATTATTTTCTGTCCCTCTTGGGGTGCCCTGTCCCTCCTTATATATGTTGAAGGGACGGGTTACATGACTAGTCCTAGTAGGATTAGGATTACTCTATTACAAGTGGAGTCCTAGTCTTGCTTCCTTTGTAGGAGAATATTCCTTATGCCTTTTCCTCTTAAGCTGGCCCACCATCACATGAACCGGCCTTCTGGGCCTTGGGCGCCTTGTCATCTATCTGACCCACCGTCGGGGTCATCAGTAAGTCGCCAAATATCAGCCGGGTCTCTGGTGAGTCGCCAAGTCCGGCCAGGTCATACTTCCGGTCGGGTCATACTGCGGGGTATATCCCCGACAGAATATGATATCACATTTGGTTGCTTAAATAGTGATTAATTGGTTGCTTAAATAGTAATATGACAGCAAGGAGAAAGTTGAAAGGACACTAACCTTGATCAGACTATGATCGGCTGATGATGTTGGGGAAGTAAACATCCATGTTAATTAGACCAGGCTGTGGTGCACGCACTAGAATTTTATTGCCAACTTTCAGTTCATAACACTTAGACATTTTTCTCCAAAGGTCCGCATTAAAATATGAGTGACCATCTTTATCAAGTTTTACGCTAACCGTCATCGTAAATCCATGCTGCATTGTGAATATGACATCCTGGGAGTCATCAGCAAAGTAAAGCCCAAGATTTCCGTCTACTCCTGTTCTTGCAAAGCAAGGGATGTACTGCTTGAAATTAAAATTAAGATCGTAAATTAGATATATTGAAATAAAAGAGCAAGATGCAAATATGGGAGTAACTGATAGAATAGATCCATATATATAGAGAGAGATGAAAGCAAAGTACAAAAATATAGAATTAAAAATAGATAATGTAACAAAGATTTGATGCAAATATATAGATAATGTAGCAATAG
Source organism: Triticum urartu (assembly GCF_003073215.2). NCBI lineage: Eukaryota > Viridiplantae > Streptophyta > Magnoliopsida > Poales > Poaceae > Triticum > Triticum urartu. Next base: position 444,465,179 of record NC_053022.1, on the reverse strand, counting down.
ACGGTATATGTTCACAAATATAGGCCGTGCCGATCGTGGTAGGTTGAGATTGAACATACCGAGTGCTGCCTGAAGTCATCCGGAAAGAACTTCGTTTCCGACTGGCCACGACCACAGTTGCCCGATTTGTGCTTGCACTGTGGACACATGAATGAACACCCACGAATCAGCTAGAACAAAAATGATTCCACGGCGATTTCCGCCGGTTGATTAATAGCGATGGACGGACTGCGATAAGAGATGAGTGAATATTTCGCTAATTAAGTTGATTACCCTCTCCATGAGAAAAATCCCCGGCCCAATCCCGCAAAAAGAAACCCAGTCGACCAGAGTCTAGAATATCGATGCAGATAGGCGGCGGAAAGCGGTGGAGGCGAAATCCGATGTCGTTTGGAGCGCGACCTACGCCCGTTGCCAACAGCCGTCGAGCTTAGGGTGCAGAGTTGCGGAGGAGTCGCGCGGCGAGTGAGTGAGGACGAAGTGGGCGAGGGTTTTCTTTTCCTTTTGCATGTGTGAGTGAACACACACGGTTCACAGAGGCGACGGAGATGAATCGTGTGCGATAGTAAATCACCGAGATTGAATGGGAATCCAAATTTCCTTTGTCCTTCATCCATGAGTTTTTTTCTATGATGAACATAAACCCTGCTAATCACCATGTTCACATTTGACACTTTTCCGGGTTCATATACAATATTTAGGGGATTATGTGCATTTTGTAGGAATTAATGCGCGTAATTCAAATTCAAACAATCGGTGCATGAAAGGCTGCACAAGAACGGTCTAGAAAACCATGCTCATGCTATTTAGTACATTCTCATGCCTTCTACAAGAAATGGACAGATATTTTAAGGAAATGTGTGGCAATAGTCAACCATAAACGCGTCGTTTACTGGGTTAACAACTATACAAAAATGAAATACATGCTTAGAAAACACATGACGCTTGGTGTGGTGCCATGGTATGACCTCACCGTGCCCTGGTAAAAATGTCGTCATGCACGTCTTTCATAAAATGAACCATCATCGAGGAAGTTTCATGGTTTTGAGGGGGAAGTCACCAAGATTGAATGGGGGTCCAAATTTCCTCTATCCTTTGTCCACGAGTTTTTTCTATGATGAACATACAACCTGCAAATCACTGTGTTCAAATTTGGAACTCTTCCGGGTTCATTGGCCATATTTAGGGGATTATGTGCATTTCCTAGGCATTAATGCACATAATTCAAGTTCAAACACTCGGTGCATGAAAGGGTCCACAAGAACGGCCTGGAAAAGAATGCTCATGCCATTTAGTAAATTCTCATGCCTTTTACAAGGAATAATGGATAGATATTTCGTTGAAATGTGTGGCAATAGTCAACCACAAATGTTTGTTTGTTGGGTTTTCAACTAGAAAAAATGAAATAAATACTTAAAAACATGATGCCTAGCATGGTGCCATGGTATGACCTCACCATGCCCTGGTAAAAATTTGAGAAGGTTTGACTTATGTCGTCATGCACACCCTTCATAAATCGAACCATCACCGAGGAAGTTCCATGCTTTCGAGAGGGAAATCCTCAAGATTGAAAGGGAATCCAAACTTTCTTTGTTCTTTGCCCTGGAGTTTTTTTCTACGATGAACATACACCCTGCAAATCATCATGTTCAAATTTGGCCTTTTTCCGGGCTCATTTACCATATTTAGGGGATTATGTGCATTTTCTAGGCATTTAGCACATATAAATCCAATCCAGCTACAGGTGCACGGGTGTGATGTGAGGGACGTGGATTGTCGTTTGATCATGGCGCATACAACGGTGCACACGCGCGATCCGCATGGCTGGGGTTCCGGCCAATCATAGTGCAACACACAATAGGCTCAACGCACACTGTTTCCGGAAGCGAGAGAGATGAACCGTGTGCGATAATGAACAAGCAAAATTGTAAGGGAAGCCAAATTTCTATTGTCGTTTGTCATTGAGCTCTTGAATACCACCGCACTGTACGGCTGCCCGGCCCCTCCGTCCCAGAGCTCTCTCCAGGCGTCGTCCATGCCACCGCGGTGCACAGTAACTGGTAAGGAAGCCATGGCATCCTGCTGCGCCGCGTTCCTCGCCGCCCGCGACCGCACACATGGTAAGGAAGCGATGGCATCTCGCTGCGCCGAGTTCATCGCCGCCGGCGGCCAGACAGTTACATGGGCGGACTTTGAGGCTGCCATGGCCGAATGGGTGGTGGATCTAGAGGTGGCCAAAGCTGCACAGAAGGAGCGGAAAAGGCAGAAAGCAGTCAAGAAAAGAGAGTCTCGCCGCCGCAAGAAAAAAGAGGCCGCACGCCATGGTGAGGAGAGCTTGGCGGAGATCGAAGCATGGTGGGCTGCCGCCTACAAGGCCGGGAAGGAGAACGCCGGCGTCTGTCTAGCATGCCCTGATGGCAGCATGTGAGAAGTAGTTTAAGTTTGTAGTATTAGAGCAAATTACCAGTAGTACTTTAAGTTTGTAGTATTAATGTACAATGTCGGTAAGAACATCCTTTGAGGGCTTTGAGCGTTGATTAGCATGTGTGCCCGTGTGTTTTTTTTTGCATTAATCATTAGAAGATCACAAAACACACGGTTTCTATGCCGTACCCGTCTACGTTTTTTAAGTTAATGGCCCATAAGTCAGTTACCTATGGGATATTTCCTAATAAACCAGGCGTACCATTGACCGAAAAAATCAAGTACACATGTACATTTTTTGGAGATGGGATCTACCAACTTTCTTTTTTCTCGCACACGAGTATTTTACGCGCTTCGTCTGCGTTGTGTGTTCCCCCGCCCAAGTTTCAAGTTTTGCACCGAAATTTTCATTACGCGCGCGATTTCAGAATCAATTCCTCCAACCACATCCCCTTCCCCTCAGTATCCCCTCCCTCGCCCCTCCCCCTACCGGCATCTCAAACCGCCACCGCTGCAACCACAGCTTCAACCACATCTACGTTCTGCTCGGATCCAGTCAGGTAACCCATCGATCTCTATCACGTCCCCGGCCTATTTGCTTAAATGGCGCCTGCGAAACATCATCATGCCTCCAAATCCCCCCTGCCAGGAGCTGATGGCGGTCCATGGCGCGATGGCCGCTGTGCGTGTTAACCAAGAGGAACACCTTGCCTCCGCCGCCACCGCCGACATGGTGCAGGCTCGGGCCCAGATGAAGTCCCCCAGCGACTACCCCCCAGGACTTAACAGGTAAGATCTGACCAGCTAAATCTTACGAATACCACTTGCAACGGCTATGATTTGTACGGTTGATGTATTAAGCATGTTTGTGCCTTGTTTATTTCAGTACTGCACACTGTGTGATGTTCAAATATTACCGTGTCCAGCTCAATTTCACCAATACCAGCAACAAATTTACAATACATGACTCATGATATCACTAGGGATGCTGCCCATTTGCTATTTTTAGTGGATGCCAACCCTGTTGTACTTAACATGCTTGTCCATGTACTTACGTAGGGTCATAACGGCCAATGCTTTTATTTGCCATCGAGGTGAGCTGCATCCCATGTCTTACAGTATTTCACATAATTTGTGCAATTGCAGTTTAACTTCTACCATTTACTGGTTGCCTGTAGGTACACATGTCAGTGGCACTGATCAACGTTTCGAGCCGGAGGAACAGCTCGCCTCCGCCGTCGCTGACTTTGGGCGAGCTCTGGCCAAGATGAAGTGCCCAAGCAACTACCTCTCAGGACTTACCAATTATGTACTCACCAGTTCAATCTTACCAATACCAGCCGCAATTAATGGCTATGTTCTGTACGGTCGATGTATTAAGAATGTTCTAGTAAACATGCCTAACATGTTTTTTCTACTTTCCCTACCTTTTTATAGACATCTAGGCCATTCTCTGCTCTGGCAGCACCTGCCTTGTGATGTTTAACTATGCCAATTGCATTTTTATTAGTACCAGTTTCAATGTCTATTAAGTCCGTTGCAATTAACAGTTGAATCCATTTTTAAACAGTTGTATTTCAATGGCTACAAACTTACAAAACATGACTTAGGATGCTGTTAAGCCTGTTGCAATTAACAGTTGTATCCATTTTTTAATCTGTCCATTTGCTACCATGCTACTCTCCACAATGAAGATATACCAGAGATGCTACCCCATTTGATATTTTTTTTGTGGATGATAACCCTGTTTTACTTAACATGCTTGTCCATGTACTTACGCAGGGTCATAACGGCCAATGCTGTTGTTTTCCGTCAAGGTTAGCTGCATCCCATGTCTTACAGTATTTCACATCATTTGTGCAATTGTAGTTTAACTACTACCATTTACTAGTTGCCTGTAGGTACACATGTCAGTGGCACTGATCCACGCTTTGACCCGGAGGAACAGCTCGCCTCTGCTGCCGCTGACTTTGGGCGGGCTCTGGCCAAGATGAAGTGCACCAACAACTACCTCTCAAGACTTACCAAGTATGTACCCACCAGTTTAATCTTACCAATACCAATTGCAATTAATGGCTATGCTTTGTACTGTCGATGTATTAAGCATGTTGTAGTAAACATGCCTAACATGTTTGAGCTATTTTCCCTACCTTTTTATAGACAAGTGGGCCATTATCTGCTCTGGCAGCACCTGCCCTGTGATGTTTAGCTCTGCCAATTGCATTTTTATCAGTACCAGTTTCAATGGCCATTAAGCATGTTGCAATTAACAGTTGTATCCATTTTAAAGAGTTGTATTTCGATGGCTACAAACTTACAAAACATGAATTAGGATGTTGTTAAGCCTATTGCAATTAACAGTTATATCCATTTTTTCATCCATCCCTTTGCTACCGTGCTACTCTTTCGAAATGAAGATATCACTAGAGATGCTGACGTTTTATGACCATTTGCTATTTTTGGTGGATGTTAACCCTGTTGTAGTTAAAATTGGCTTTCCATGTACTTACACAGGGCTACAATGGGCGATGCTGTTGTTTGCCGTCGAGGTTAACTGCATCCCATGTCTTATACACCATGTATTCCTAAATATAAGTATTTTTAGAGACTCCAATATAGACTACATAAGGAGCAAAATGAGTGAATCTAGATTCTAATCTAAACTATATCTATAATTCTATATACATCCATATGTAATTCATATTGAAATCTCAAAAAAAAAAACTTGTACTTAGGAACATAGGTAGTTGTATTTTACATCATTTGTGCAATCTCAGTTTAGCTTCTAACATTTACTGGTTGCTTGTAGGTACATATATGAGCGGTACTGATCCATGCTTCGATCCCTTTTGCGTATGGGGCAATGAGATATTCATGAACAAGCGTCAAGTGAGGAAACTAAGAAAGATTGTTAGGCGAAAGAAACGGGTGATTGGAATGAAGCTCTTTATTTACACTTAGTCGAAGACAACAGTGAACTTTAGGATGGTAAGTAATGTGTTGCCTTTTCCCCCTGCCCACAACAAGTTACTCTATTAGACCTCAGTATCTGATATTTTTCTCTTTTCAGTGGTTTCCGAAGCTATTTACTGATGATTACCTTGCAAACTACATGACCGGAGTGGAGGCAACTAAGGTTAAAGTATGTAATTCATAATACCATGATAAAGCTCTAGAAGTCTTCCTGAAGGCGGTGAAAGATGGGCGGGCGATCGTCACAAGGGTTGGACAAAAGTGGTTCGTGCCTATGGCATGCAGGAAGGCACATTATGGGCATTCCGCTTCTTCACCACCATCGGCGGTCAAAATGATTTACACTTGTCTCTTCACCTTTACCTCCTTTAAATAATGTGGTTCATCATAGTTAATTGCTGCCTAATCCTGTAATTACTGAACATATTGTACTGGCAACTTTATTTATGGATTCATTGTTGAACCATTGTGTTGAGAATTTGAATTGCACGTTTCATATTTCAAAATTTCAAATTAGAATAATAAATTAGAGGAAAAAATAAAAAGAGAATAGACGGTCATGGAACTCTGCAAATGGTTCTAGCAGTAAAAGCGCTTGTGATGGATAGCCCAATGCCACACAGTTTTCTACATCAAATCGTGTGTGATGTAGTTAATGAAAGCAAATAGTTAACCAAGGCAGTCCTTGTGTGATAGTTACACCTTTCACACACGAGCGTATACATAAAACCGTGTGGGATGTACATCCGAACGGAAACGTTTTCCCTGGATTGACTATGTGGGATGTACATAAGAACGGAAATGTATTCCTTGGATTGACTGTGTGTGATATACATACGAACGGAAATGATTTTCTAGGATTCACCGTGTGGGATGTACATACCTACGGAAATGATTTTCTCGGATTACCGTGTGGGATGTACATACCTACGGAAATGATTGGGTTTCGATGCCTCGCCCGATCGCACACGGCCCCAACCTGGGTCCCAGGAGGGCCTATCCCCGACGATTTCTGGGTCGTGTGGGAAGGACACCCTATCGCACATACTCACTTGGCGACGGTTCCAAATGTCGTCGCGGAAAGGGTGTGACGCCCCCGATTTGACCGTACACTAATCATACACGCAAACATGTACGATCAAGATCAGGGACTCACGGGAAGATATCACAACACAACTCTACAAATAAAAATAAGTCATACAAGCATCATATTACAAGCCAGGGGCCTCAAAGGCTCGAATACAAGAGCTCGATCATAGACGAGTCAGCAGAAGCAACAATATCTGAGTACAGACATAAGTTAAACAAGTTTGCCTTAAGAAGGCTAGCACAAACTGGGATACAGATCGAAAGAGGCGCAGGCCTCCTGCCTGGGATCCTCCTAACTACTCCTGGTCGTCGTCAGCGGGCAGCACGTAGTAGTAGGCAACTCCGGTGAAGTAGGAGTCGTCGTCGACAGTGGCGTCTGGATCCTGGGCTCCAATATCTGGTTGCGACAACTAGGTAGAAGGGATAGAGGGAAAAGAAGGAGAAGCAACCGTGAGTACTCATCCAAAGTACTCGCAAGCAAGGAGCTACACTACATATGCATGGGTATATGTGTAAAGGCCATATCGGTGGACTGAACTGCAGAATGCCAGAATAAGAGGGGGATAGCTAATCATGTCGACGACTACGCTTCTGGCAGCCTCCGTCTTACAACATGTAGAAAAGAGTAGACTGAAGTCCTCCAAGTAGCATCGCATAGCATAACCCTAACCGATGATCCTCCCCTCGTCGCCCTGTGAGAGAGCGACCACCGGTTGTATCTGGCACTTGGAAGGGTGTGTTTTATTAAGTATCCGGTTCTAGTTGTCATAAGGTCAAGGTACAACTCCAAGTCGTCCTGTTACCGAAGATCACGGCTATTCGAATAGATTAAATTCCCTGCAGGGGTGCACCACATAACCCAACATGCTCGATCCCATTTGGCCGGACACACTTTTCTGGGTCATGCCCGGCCTCGGAAGATCAACACGTCGCAGCCCTACCTAGGCACAACAGAGAGGTCAGCACGCCGGTCTAAATCCTATGGCGCAGGGGTCTGGGCCCATCGCCCATTGCACACCTGCACGTTGCGTACGCGGCCGGAAGCAGAACTAGCCCCCTTAATACAAGAGCAGGCTTACGGTCCAATCCGGCGCGCGCCACTCAGTCGCTGACGTCACGAAGGCTTTGGCTGATACCACGACGTCGAGTGCCCATAACTGTCCCCGCGTAGATGGTTAGTGCGTATAGGCCAGTAGCCAGACTCAGATCAAATACCAAGATCTCGTTAAGCGTGTTAAGTATCCGCGAACGCCGACCAGGGCTAGGCCCACCTCTCTCCTAGGTGGTCTCAACCTGCCCTGTCGCTCCGCCTCAAAGTAACAGTCGGGGGCCGTCGGGAACTCAGGCCCATCACTACCTGGATGGAGCCACCTGCCCCTTCAGCCCCCATCTCCAAACAGTATCATAAGTAATGTAACAATGTAAGTATATATCATATGCCCATGATCACCTCCCGAAGTGATCACGGCCCAGTAGTATAGCATGGCAGACGGACAAGAGTGTAGGGCCACTGATGGAACACTAGCATCCTATACTAAGCAGTAGGATAGCAGGTAAAGGTAACAACAGTAGTAGCAAGGGCAGGCTATGCAGCACTATAGGATTAACTAAAAGCAGTAACATGCTACACTACTCTAATGCAAGCAGTATAGAGGAGAATAGGCGATATCTGGTGATCAAGGGGGGGGGGGCTTGCCTGGCAAGAGAGAGGGGTTGACAACTCCGTAGTCGTACTGGGTAGCAGCGGCGTCGGTCTCGGTGTCTAGCGAGAGAAGAGGGGAAAGAAATAATAAATATTTGAGCAAATAGATGCATAACGATGCATGACAAGACACGTATCGGTGCTAGAGGTGTCCTAAAGCGGTATGAGGTGATACCGGTGAAGGGGGGAAACATCCGGGAAAGTATCCCCGGTGTTTCGCGTTTTCGGGCAAAGGAGCCGGAGGGGGAAAGTTGCGAGTTTGATATGTTAGGGGTGCGTGGCGGACGAACGGGCTGCGTATCCAGATTCGTCTCGTCGTTCTGAGCAACTTTGATGTAGAAAGTATTTTCATCCGAGTTACGAATTAAAAGATATGATTTTCTAAAAATTTTATTAATTTCTGGAATTTAATTAATTAATTAATTAATTAATTCGAAAATGAATTAATGACATCAGCATGATGTCATGCTGACATCAGTAGTCAACAGAGTTGACTTGGTCAACCTGACCAGTGGGTCCAGTGGGACCCACCTGTCATGCACTGTCTATGTTAATTAGAGATTAGGCTAAACAAACTACTGTTTAATTAACTAACAAATTAGTTAGATTAATTACTAGGATTAATTAACTGAATTAATTTAGTTAATTAATTAATTATTTAAGTTTTTTATTATTATTCTCTTTTTTTATTGGAAACGTTCTGTGGGGTGGGGCCCCTAGTGTCAGTGGCACAGGGGCCGTAGTGGGTTACGGGCGCTACGGGCGGGTCGGGCGTTGCGGCGCCCGATTGGGCGTTCGCCCAAATCGCCGGGGCGAGGAGGGCCGGGGCAAGGCCGTGACCGTGGGCGTCCGACGGGGCGCGGCGTCGCCCGAACGGGCACGCCGGCGAGCAAAGGCCCGAGGCGACGGCGGGCCGCGGGCATTGGCTTGGCCGCGGCCGAAGGCGGAGCAGAGCGGGGGGAAGCAGGGGCGCCACGGGGCGCGGGCGCGTGCGCGAGCACGGCCAGGGCACGACCCCGATGCGCGTTCGGGCACGGAACGGCGCCGGCGACAGTGAAGGGAAGAGGCAAGGCGCAGGGGGGCGCGGCCCGGCACGGTGCGGTGTCGCCCGGGAGGGCCGCCGACGAGCAGCGCCACCGAGGGGGAAGGCGAGGCCAATGCCCGCGGGGAAGCGCGGCCACGAGGCGAGCACGTACGGGGGTGGCGAACAGGGGCACGCCGGGCGGGGCGAGGCCACGGTGAGCACGGGCCGGGGCGCGACGAGCGCGGCACCGGAGCGAGGCAAGCACCGGCGAGAGGGGACGGGGAGCTGGAGGACCGAGGTCCTCACCGGGGTGCGTAGGGAACGGGCAGCGTGCTCGATGGAGGTCGGGGAGGACCGTGGTGGAGGGGGACGGGGACGGCATCGACAAGGAGGAGGCAGGCCGGCGGAGAGGAGGAAGCAGGCCGGTGGGGAGGGCTCCTGGCGGCGGGGTCGTCGAGCTCCGGGCGCCGGCGTGTGGCGGGAGCGCACCGGGCGGCTTTGGTCTCCTCTGGATCCCGATCCAGATCGGGAGAGAGGAGGGGGGTGAGTGGGTGCGGGGATTGGGTTAGGGTTTCCCCCCCTGGTGGGGTTATTGAGGGGAGGAGTTGGGCCGGTGGGTGTGGCCGAATGGGCTAGGTGGGTTGGCCCAGTTGGGCCACGGCCCAGGGAGGGGGGGCTTTCTCTTTCTTTTTTTGTTTTCTATTTTCCCTTTTTGTATTTTCTTTCTTTTCTGTTTAAATCATTTTAAACCATTTAGCCATTTTATAAAAATGTGTTTGTTGCACCATAATTACCCTTGTATTAGTTGTCACCATTTGTACTTTTTTTAGTCTTGACATTTGAAAACTTTACTAGTTTGACTTGAGTTTGAATTTGAATTTTGAATCGGTTTTTGAACTAACCCGAGATTAACTACAGTGACAGAGGTGACGCGACATCGTTAACGAGGGATTACTGTAGCCTAATTATCCGGGCGTCACAAAGGGGTTAAAAACTGTTTGTTTAGGACCGACGCGCACCAGTGACACCCATCAGGGTGCAGTGCTCCGCCACGATGGAAGCACGTGGTAGTGCTTCCTCCAGAGTGTCAGGTACCTCTAGATTAGTGGAGGTCGCCGATGGAGCTGATGCTCCTCCCCCTCTTTCAAAGGGGGCTCCCCGCCTGATCCTGGAGTTGCGTTGGTCTCCGGGACAGTGTTCGGCTGGGGCCCATATTGTTGGGGCTCCCCACCATCGGTTGTCATGGGGCCGTCCCCCCTATGTCTTTGGAGACCTAGGTATTAACCTCGGGCGCCTTCTCGACGGCCTCGCTCGCCCCCCTCGGCTCGAAGAGGTCCTTCGGGATGATACTTCGGCGTCCTCCATGGGGGTAGGCGAGGGGGCTTGCGGCGGCGTGTCACTCCGCCATTTTCGGGTGGCAAAAAGTTCCCCTCCGATAATGGAGTTTGTGGGAGGTCGCGTGGAGGACTGAAAGGCAAAATAATAAAATAACTTATTTAATGAAAATGGGAAGACCGAAGATAAACAGTAGAGTTCTGAATACTTACGATTCGGCTAGGGGCTTCATCCTGGGAGGTCTCTTGGGGACTAGTCCGGACTCCGAGTCCGAACTATCCGAGAGGACAACCTTCCATGTCTTGGGCGCCTCCCCCTTCGGGTCCTCGGACGCCGCCGTCTTCTTCTTCCTACCCTTACATGGGGAGTCTCTCTCCACCTCCTCCCCCTCTTCTTCCTCAACTCCCTCGTGGGAAGAGAGGGCTTATGTCTCTCCGCACACCGTGTCTGAAGGACCTTTGTGGCGGGGGGGCGCCCTTGGCCTCCTTGCCCTTCTTCTTCATGGCCTTCTTCTCCGGTGCCTGATAAGGCGCCGGGACCTACATTTTTGGTAGCTGGGTCTTCGGGCAGCGGTGCCGGACATTTGATCCGCACCGCCTTTGCCGTCCAGCCCTGTACAGAAGATAGGCAACACATTATATCTAACTTATCTGACCGAGTAGGTCTTTGGAGATATTATGCTTATCGGTGAGGCCGGGTTCTCGCTGTCGAGTCCGATGTCTTTGGTCTTCGTAGGCCAACTTTTCTGGGCCTTGAAGAGCTGCTTCCATATGTCTTCGTGCGTGGTGCCGAAGAAGCACTTCCAGATTCATGGCTCCTCCTGATTGAACTCCCACATGCGGGATGCCCGGAGTTGGCAGGGAAGAATGCGGCGGAAGAGCATCACCTGAATCACATTTGTGAGTCTGGTGTTTGAACCAAACACGTTGGAGATGCGTTTCTGCAGCATCTGCACCTCTGGTTGGGACCCCCAATCAAGGTCCTTTGCGGTCCATGAGGTAAGTCTCGTGGGGGTCCTGGATCTGAAATCAGGCATGGCCGCCCAGTTGGTGTCGCGGGGTTCGGTGATGTAGAACCACTCCTGCTGCCACACCTTGACCGTCTCCACGAAAACCTCCTTGGGCCAAACGGCATTTGGAAGCTTGCTCACCATGGCCCCGCCGCAGTCCGTGTGCTGTCCATCAACCACCTTCGGCTTCAAATTGAAGACCTTGAGCCATAGGCTGAAGTGTGGGGGATGCGGAGAAGAGCCTCACACAGGACAATGAATGCCGATATGTGGAGGAAAGAATTTGGGTCTAGATCATGAAAATCTAGCCTGTAATAGAACATGAGGCCTTGGACGAAGGGGTAGAGGGGAAACCCTAGCCCTCGGAGGAAAGGAGGAATGAACACGACTCGCTCACCAGCCTCCGGAGTGGGGATAACCTGATCTTTGTCAGGGAGCCTGTGCGCGATATCCGCGGACAAATAGCCCACGCTCTAGAGCTCCTTGATGTCCTTCTCGGTGACGGAGGAGGTCTCCCACTTGCCCTTGGAGCCGGAGCCGGACATGGCTGGGGAGGGTTGCAGTGGGGGGAGATTGGAGTTTTTGGGCACGGGAGCTTGAAGATGGGAAGACGGAGGCTAGAGGAAGGCGTGGGGAAAAAAGAAGGGATTTTTACCCTCTTATAGGCCAAAAAATACCAAACGCCCCCCTTTAAGCCGTAAACCTTGCCTGTTCCCAACGAGATCGTGCGTTAAGGCGCGGTTGGGTTACCCAAGACATATTGATGAGAATCCCGTAATGGGCGGGCATGATCTCTATTTTGACAAGACGTACTAATAGAGGCTAAGCCTTGAAACACGAAACAGGAGAGGTGAAAACTGTTCAAAATGTTGAAGGGTCAAGTGTGACGCTTCACCGAAAAAAGTTGTCAGTAAAAGACACTATTCATGTTTTGATGTTTTGCCTTCATGGCTAAGGGTTGTATCGATTATGCAGAGCGGGACACAATTTCTTCATACAGGAAGCTGACTTAAAATATTCAGGAGGAGAAAACCGCCTTGCAATGCCGAAGATAATTTGCATGCTGAACACATCATCATCGAAGACTGGTTCAGGATCTACTGAGGGAGTCCTGGATTAGGGGGTCCTCGGGTGTCCGGACTATTCAATATGGGCCAGACTGATGGGCCGAAAGGATAAAGCAGAATACTGTCCCCTGTATCCGGGTAGGACTCCTATATGCATGGATGGCAAGTTTTGTGTCCGGATCTATTGTTTCCTTCCTCTACAAACCGACTTTGTACAACCCTAGGTCTCTCCGGTGTATATATAACCCGGGGGGGTTTAGTCCGTAGAGGCTATCAGAGTATTCATAGGCTAGACGGCTAGGGTTTAGCCATTACGATCTCGAGGTAGATCAACTCTTGTAACCCCTATACTCATTGAATACAATCAAGTAGGACGTAGGGTTTTACCTCCTTTAAGAGGGCTCGAACCTGGGTAAACATTGTGTCCCCATCTTCCCTTGTTACCATTGATCCTTAGACACACAGTTCGGGACCCCCTACCCGAGATCTGCAGGTTTTGACACCAACACCATGGATTGTGAATGAATGGTGGAAAAAGGAATAAATTTTATTTTATGTTTGGGAACTGCCTATGATATATCTAGCATGGAAAGTGTTGGGAATTACTCGGTCGTTTTCGTTAATGGGAAAAGTATGCATCTCAAAAAACATTATCTCTCAATTGTTTCTTTGAGCTCTAGCACCTCTACAAATCTCTGCTTCCCACTTCGAAGGGCCTATCTATTTACTTTAAGAAATTTTATTTTTATTTGAGTCTCCATCTTCTCTTATAAAGCACCAACTAGGGAGCACTATGATCATACTTGAGCATTGGATGCAGCTAATATTCGAGTGTGCTTCGTTAATGGATCAATGATTGAGCATGATGGGCTAGGGATAACTTTCTTTAGTGTTCATATTTTAAAAGACATGGTTGCTTATTCATATGCTTGAGTATTAAAGTCCTCATGTCAAAACTAGACTATTACTTTGAATAATCTAAAAGTCCAAATATCCATGCTACAAAAGAAAAGATTATGTGATGAACATGTTAGGCAACATTCCACATCAAATATTCAACTTTTATCATTTACCTACTCGAGGATGAGCAGGAATTAAGCTTGGGGATGCTGATATGTCTCCAACGTATCTATTATTTTTTATTGTTCCATGCTATTATATTATAATTTTTGGATATTTTGCAATCATTTTATAGCAACTTTATATTATTTTTTAGGACTAACCTATTACATAGTGCCCGGTGCCAGTTGTTTTTTGCTTGTTTTTTACTTCGCATAGTATCAGTACCAAATGGAGTCCAAACGTAGTGAAACTTTTTGGAGATTTTTTTGGACCAGAAGACACCTTGGGGCCAAGAAAGCACGAGAGGAGATCCCCGTGGGGACCACAAGACACTGCTACCTCTTGAGCACTGCGTTGGTTTTCCCTTGGACAGGAAAGGGTGATGCAGCAAAGTAGTGTAAGTATTTCCCTCAGTTTTTGAGAACCAAGGTATCAATCCAGTAGGAGGCCACACACAAGTCCCTCGCACCTACACAAACAAATAAATCCTCGCAACCAACGCGATAAGGGGTTGTCAATCCCTACACGGTCACTTACGAGAGTGATATCTGATAGATATGATAAGATAATATTTTTGGTATTTTTTATGATAAAGATGCAAAGTAAAATAAAATGCGATAAAAATAACTAAGTGTTGGAAGATTAATATGATGGAAAATAGACCCGGGGGCCATAGGTTTCACTAGTGGCTTCTCTCAAGAGCATAAGTATTCACGGTGGGTAAACAAATTATTGTTGAGCAATTGACAGAATTGAGCATAGTTATGAGAATATCTAGGTATGATCATGTATATAGGCATCATGTCCGAGACAAGTAGACCGACTCCTGCCTGCATCTACTACTATTACTCCACACATCGACGCTATCCAGCATGCATCTAGAGTATTAAGTCCAAGAGAACAGAGTAATGCTTTTTAAGCAAGATGACATGATGTAGAGGGATAAAATCATGCAATATGATATAAACCCCATCTTGTTATCCTCGATGGCAACAATACAATACGTGCCTTGCTGCCCCTACTGTCACTGGGAAAGGACACCGCAAGATTGAACCTAAAGCTAAGCACTTCTCCCATTGCAAGAAAGATCAATCTAGTAGGCCAAACCAAACTGATAATTCGAAGAGACTTGCAAATATAACCAATCATACATAAAAAGAATTCAGAGAAGATTCAAATATTGTTCATAGATAAACTTGATCATAAACCCACAATTCATCAGTCTCAACAAACACACCGCAAAAGAAGATTACATCGAATATATCTCCACAAGAGAGGGGGAGAACTTTGTATTGAGATCCAGAAAGAGAGAAGAAGCCATCTAGCTAATAACTATGGACCCAAAGGTCTGAGGTAAACTAGTCGCACTTCATCGGAAGGGCTATGGTGTTGATGTAGAAGCCCTCCGTGATTGATGCCCCCTCCGGCCGAGCTCCTGAAAAGGCCCCAAGATGGGATCTCGTGGATACAGAAAGTTACGGTGGTGTAATTAGGGTTTTGGCTCCATATCTGGTAGTTTGGGGGTACGTAGGTATATATAGGAGGAAGGAGTACGTCGGTGGAGAAACAGGGGGCCCACAAGGGTGGAGGGCACGCCCCCCTACCTCGTGGCCTCCTGGTTGATGTCTTGACGTAGGTTCCAAGTCCTCTGGATCACATTTGTTCTGAAAATCACGTTCTCGAAGGTTTCATTCCGTTTGGACTCCGTTTGATATTATTTTTCTGTGAAACTCTGAAATACGCAAAAAACAGCAATTCTGGGTTGGGCCTCCGGTTAATAGGTTAGTCTCAAAAATAATATAAAAGTGTATAATAAAGCCCAATAATGTCCAAAACAGAATATAATATAGCATGGAACAATCAAAAATTATAGATACGTTGGAGACGTATCAAGCATTCCCAAGCTTAATTCCTGCTCGTCCTCGAGTAGGTAAATGATAAAAACAGCATTTTTGATGTGGAATGCTACTTGGCATAATTTCAATGTAATTCTTCTTAATTGTGGTATGAATATTCATATCCGAAAGATTCAAGATAAAAGTTCAATATTGACATAAAAATAATAATACTTCAAGAATACTAACTAAGCAATTATGTCCTCTCAAAATAACATGGCCAAAGAAAGTTCATCCCTACAAAATCATATAGTTTAGTCATGCTCCATTTTCATCACACAAGAATGCTCTCATCATGCACAACCCCGATGACAATCCAAGCAATTATTTCATACTTTAGTAATCTCAAACTTTTTCAACCTTCATGCAATACATGAGCGTGAGCCATGGATATAGCACTATGGGTGGAATAGAATATAAGGGATAATTAGATTTATGCCCCTAGTTGTGTCCCACTCGTCTCTTTTACCCCTAATTCCCAAAAGTCACCGGTTCTGTCCAAGTCACTTTGATCCTCTTATGCTTTTGCCCTTTGACCGTTTGACCGTCAGTTTGAAAACTTCATAACTAATTCATACAAAATCAAAAAAATGCAAATAAGATACCAAAATTTTCAGAAAAACATCACCTATATGTCAGTGTCATTTGCATTCATGAAAAAAGTGTTGGAAAGTGCACATCCGAGTTTTAGCTCTTTTGATACCACCATGAATAGTAAACTCTAAAAAAATTCAAAAAAAATATGGTCGCAAAGAACGACAAGTGTTCTAAGTGCTTGCCAAGTTTCATTAGGGAACGGCATTCATGGAAGTCGTGGAAAAAAATAATCTATTTTGGAGTGCTGATTGTTTTTTTTGCCGCGACACCCACGAATGTTATTCCCTGATGAAACTTGGCAGACACTTAAAACATTTGGCATTCTTTGCCACCAAATTATTTTTGAATTTTTTTGAACTTTTTTAGATTTTACTATTCATGGTGGTAGCATAAGAGCTAAAACTCGGATGGGCACTTTCCAACACTTTTTTCATGGATGCAAATGACACTGACATATAGGTGATGTTTTTCTGACACAACTAGGGGCATAAATCTAATTATCCTAGAATATAATGATGGGGGTTATGTGGAGAAGACAAAAAGGGAGAAAGTCTCACATCAACGGGGCTAATCAATGAGCTATGGAGATGCCATCAATTGATGTTAATGCAAGGAGTAGGGATTGCCATGCAACGGATGCACTAGAGCTATAAATATATGAAAGCTCAACAAAAGAAACTAAGTGGGTGTGCATCCAACTTGCTTGCTCATGAAGACCTAGGGCATTTGAGGAAACCCATTGTTGGAATATACAAGCCAAGTTCTATAATGAAAAGTTCCCACTAGTATATGAAAGTGACAAAACAAAAGACTCTCTATCATGAAGATTATGGTGCTACTTTGAAGCACAAGTGTGGTAAAAAGGATAGTAAAATTGTTCCTTCTCTCTTTTTCTCTCATTTTTTTTGGGCCTTATCCTTTTTTATGGCCTTTCTCCTTTTTATTTATTTATTTTTCCTCACTTGGGACAATGCTCTAGAAAATGATAATCATCACACTTCTATTTATTTACAACTCAATGATTACAACTTGATACTAGAACAAAGTATGACTCTATATGAATGCCTCCGGCGGTGTACCGGGATATGCAATGAACCAAGAGTGACATGTATGAAAGGATTATGAATGGTGGCTTTGCCACAAATACTATGTCAACTAGATGATCATGCAAAGCAATATGAACATGGTGAATGTGTCATGATAAACGGAACGGTGGAAAGTTGCATGGCAATATATCTCGGAATGGCTATGGGAATTCCATAGTAGGTAGGTATGGTGGCTGTTTTGAGGAAGATATAAGGAAGTTTATGTGTGAAAGAGTGTATCATATCACAGGGTTTGGGTGCACTGGCGAAGTTTGCACCAACTCTCAATGTGAGAAAGGGCAATGCACGGTACCGAAGAGGCTAGCAATGATGGAAAGGTGAGAGTGCGTATAATCCATGGACTCAACATTAGTCATAAAGAACTCACATACTTATTGCAAAAATCTACAAGTCATCAAAAACCAAGCACTACGTGCATGCTCCTAGGGGGATAGATTGGTAGGAAAAGACCATCGCTCGTCCCCGACCGCCACTCATAAGTAGGACAATCGAAGAACACCTCATGTTTCAAATTTGTTACATAACGTTTACCATACGTGCATGCTACGGGACTTGCAAACTTCAACACAAGTATTTTTCAAATTCACAACTAGTCAACTAGCACAAATTTGATATCACCATCTCCATGTCTCAAAACAATCATCAAGCATCAAACTTCTCTTAGTATTCAACACACTCATAAGAAAGTTTTTACTAGTCTTGAATACCTAGCATATTAGGATTATTTAAGTAAATTACCATGCTATTTAAGACTCTCAAAATAATCTAAGTGAAGCATGATAGAATAATAGTTTCCGTAAAACAAAACCACAACCATGCTCTACAAGATATAAGTGAAGTACTAGAGCAAAAACTATATAACTCAAAAGATATAAGTGAAGCACATAGAGTATTCTAATAATTTATGAATCATGTGTATCTTTCTCAAAAGGTGTGTACAGCAAGGATGATTGTGGTAAACTAAAAGGCAAAGACTCAAATCATACAAGACGCTCCAAGAAAAACACATATCATGTGGTGAATAAAAATATAGCTCCAAGTAAAGTTACCGATGGAAGTAGACGAAAGAGGGGATGCCTTCCGGGGCATCCCCAAGCTTTGGCTTTTAGGTGTCCTTAGATTATCTTGGGGTGCCATGGGCATCCCCAAGCTTAGGCTCTTGCCACTCCTTGTTCCATAATCCATCAAATCTTTCACCCAAAACTTGAAAACTTCACAACACAAAACTTAAAGTAGAAAATCTCGTGAGCTCCGTTAGCGAAAGAAAAGAAAACACCACTTCAAGGTACTATAATGAACTCATTCTTTATTTATTTTGGTGTTAAACCTACTGTATTCCAACTTCTCTATGGTTTATAAACTATTTTACTAGCCATAGATTCATTAAAATAAGCAAACAACACACGAAAAACAAAATCTGTCAAAAACAGAACAGTCTGTAGTAATCTGTATCTAACGCAAGATCTGGAACCCCAAAAATTCTAAAATAAATTGCTGGACGTGAGGAATTTATATATTAATCATCTGAAAAAATAATTAACTAAATATCACTTTCCAAATAAAAATGGCAGCAATTCTCGTGAGCGCTCAAGTTTCTGTTTTTTACAGCAAGATTAAAAAGACTTTCCCCAAGTCTTACCAACGGTTCTACTTGGCACAAACACTATTAAACACAAAAAACACAACCAAAACAGAGGCTAGATAAATTAATTATTAATAAACAGGATAAAAAAGCAAGGAATGGAAATAAAATTGGGTTGCCTCCCAACAAGCGCTATCGTTTAACGCCCCTAGCTAGGCATAAAAAGTGAGGATAGATCTAGGTATTGCTGTCTTTGGTAGGCAATCCATAAGTGGCGCTCATAATAGATTCATAAGGTAATTTAAATTTATTTATAGGGAAGTGTTCCATGTCTTTCCTTAACGGAAATTGGAATCTAATATTCCCTTACTTCATATCAATAATTGCACCAATCGTTCTAAGGAAAGGTCTACCAAGAATAATAGGACATGAAGGATTGCAATCTATGTCAAGAACAATAAAATCTATGGGCACATAATTCCTATTTGAAACAATAAGAACATCATTAATTCTTCCCATAGGTTTCTTAATAGTGGAATCCGCAAGGTGCAAGTTTAAATACCAATCATCAAAATCACGAAAACCTAGAAAATCACACAAAGTTTTTGGAATCGTGGAAACACTAGCACCCAAATCACACAAAGCATAGCATTCATGATCTTTAATTTTAATTTTAATAGTAGGTTCACACTCATCATAAAGTTTTCTAGGGATAGAAACTTCCAACTCAAGTTTTTCTTCATAAGATTGCATCAAAGCATCAACGATATGTTTAGTAAAAGCTTTATTTTGACTATAAGCATGAGGAGAATTTAGCACGGATTGCAACAAGGAAATACAATCTATCAAAGAGCAATTATCATAATGGAACTCCTTGAAATCCAAAATAGTGGGTTCATTAATATTTAAAGTTTTGACTTCTTCAATCCCACTTTTGACAATTTTGGCATCAAGATCTAAAGACTCCGAATTTTTGGAACACCGTCTAGGTAAACGTGGATCATATTCAGTCCCATCATTATCAAGATTCATATTGCAAAACAAAGATTTAATAGGGGACACATCAATAACTCTTAGATCTTCATCTTTATTTTCATGGAAACTAGAAGAACACGCTTTTATAAAGCAATCTTTCTTAGCACGCATCCTAGCGGTTCTTTCTTTGCACTCGTCAATGGAAATTCTCATGGCTTTGAGAGACTTATTGATATCATGCTTAGGTGGATTAGATCTAAGTTTCAAAGAATCAACATCAAGAGAAATTCTATCAACGTTCCTAGCCAACTCATCAATCTTAAGCAATTTTTCTTCAATCAAAGCATTGAAATTCTTTTGCAAAGTAATAAATTCTTTAATATTAGTTCAAAATCAGAGGGAATCTTATTAAAATTTCCATAAGAATTTTTGTAGGAATTACCATAATTATTAGAGGAATTACTAGGATACAGCCTAGGATTAAAGTTTCCTCTATACGCGTTGTTACCAAAATTATTCCTACCAACAAAATTCACATCCATAGATTCATTAGTATTCTGAATCAAGGTAGACAAAGGCATATTATTAGCATCAGAAGAAACACTTTTATTAGCAAATAATTTCATAAGTTCATCCATCTTTCCACTCAAAACATTAATTTCTTCTATTGCATGCACTTTCTTATTAGTAGATCTTTTAGTGTGCCATTGAGAATAATTAACCATAATATTATCTAGGAGTTTAGTAGCTTCTCCTAAAGTGATTTCCATAAAAGTGCCTCCCGCGGCCGAACCTAAAAGATTTCTAGAAGCAAAATTCAATCCGGCATAAATTTTTTGTATAATCATCCACAAATTCAAACCATGTGTAGGGCAATTACGTATCATTAATTTCATCCTCTCCCAAGTTTATGCAACATGTTCATGATCAAGTTGCTTAAAATTCATAATATCATTCCTAAGAGAGACGATCTTAGCGGGAGGAAAATACTTAGAGATAAAAGCATCTTTGCACTTATTCCACGAATCAATACTATTTTTAGGCAAAGACAAAAACCAAGCTTTAGCATGATCTCTAAGCGAAAAAGGAAATAGCTTCAATTTAACAATATCATTATCCACATCTTTCTTCTTTTGCATATCACATAAATCAACGAAGCTATTCATATGGGTAGCGGCAACTTCACTAGGAAGGCCGGGGAATTCATCTTTCATGACAAGATTCAACAAAGCAGCATTGATTTCACAAGATTCAGTATCGGTAAGAGGAGCAATCGGAGTGCTAAGGAAATAATTTTTGTTGGTATTGGTGAAGTCACACAATTTAGTATTATCTTGAGCCATCGTGACAAGCAAGCAATCCAACACACAAGCGAACAAGAGATGGGCAAAAGGAGGCAAATAGAGAAAGAGAGCGAGGATGGAGAGAGAGGGCGAATAAAATGGCAAGGGCGAAGTGGGGGAGAGGAAAACGAGAGGCAAATGACAAATAATGTAATGTGGGAGATAAGGGTTTGTGATGGGTACTTGGTATGTCTTGACTTGCAACGGCGCCACAAGTGACTCGTTGTCGGGAGTCAAACCTTGACTTGTCTTGCGTGAACCTCCCCGGCAACGGTGCCAGAAATCCTTCTTGCTACCTCTTGAGCACTGCGTTGGTTTTCCCTTGAAGAGGAAAGGGTGATGCAGCAAAGTAGCGTAAGTATTTCCCTTAGTTTTTGAGAACCAAGGTATCAATCCAGTAGGAGGCCACGCATAAGTCCCACGCACCTACACAAACAAATAAATCCTCGCAGCCAACGCGATAAGGGGTTGTCAATCCCTACACGGTCACTTACGAGAGTGAGATCTGATAGATATGATAAGAAAATATTTTTGGTATTTTTTATGATAAAGATGCAAAGTAAAATAAAATGCGATAAAAATAACTAGGTGTTGGAATATTAATATGATGGAAAATAGACCCGGGGGGCATATGTTTCACTAGTGGCTTCTCTCAAGAGCATAAGTATTCACGGTGGGTAAACAAATTATTGTTGAGCAATAGACAGAATTGAGCATAGTGATGAGAATATCTAGGTATGATCATGTATATAGGCATCACGTCCTAGACAAGTAGACCGACTCCTGCTTGCATCTACTACAATTACTCCACACATCGACCGCTATCCAGCATGCATCTAGAGTATTAAGTTCAAGAGAATAGAGTAACGCTTTAAGCAAGATGACATGATGTAGAGGGATAAACTCATGCAATATGATATAAACCCCATCTTGTTATCCTTGCTGGCAACAATACAATACGTGCCTTGCTTCCCCTACTGTCACTGGGAAAGGACACCACAAAATTGAACCCAAAGCTAAGCACTTCTCCCATTGCAAGAAAGATCAATCTAGTAGGCCAAACCAAACTGATAATTCGAAGAGACTTGCAAAGATAACCAATCATACATAAAATAATTCAGAGAAGATTCAAATATTGTTCATAGATAAACTTGATCATAAACCCACAATTCATCAGTCTCAACAAATACACCGCAAAAGAAGATTACATCGAATAGATCTCCACAAGAGAGGGGGAGAACTTTGTATTGAGATCCAAAAAGAGAAGAAGCCATCTAGATAATAACTATGGACCCGAACGTCTGAGGTAAACTACTCACACTTCATCAGAAGGGCTATGGTCTTGATGTAGAAGCCCTCCGTGATCGATGCCCCCTCCGGCGGAGCTCCGGAAAAGGCCCCAAGATGGGATCTCGTGGATACAGAAAGTTATGGCGGTGCAATTAGGGTTTTGGTTCCGTATTTGGTAGTTTGGGGGTACGTAGGTATATATAGGAGGAAGGAGTACATCGGTGGAGCAACAAGGGGACCACGACGGTGGAGGGCGCGCCCAGGGGATGGGCGCGCCCCCTACCTCGTGGCCTCCTGGTTGATGTCTTGACGTAGGGTCCAAGTCCTCTGGATCATGTTTGTTCCGAAAATCACGTTCCCGAAGGTTTCATTCCGTTTGATATTCTTTTTCTGCGAAACTCTGAAATAGGCAAAAAAACAACAATTCTGGGCTAGACCTCCGGTTAATAGGTTAGTCCCAAAAATAATATAAAAGTGTATAATAAATCCCAATAATGTCCAAAACAGAATATAATATAGCATGGAACAATCAAAAATTATAGATGCGTTGGAGACGTATCAGACACCTGGGCATGCCAGGAGGCTCAGGCGTGCCCAGGTGGGTTGTGGGCCCTGTGGAGGTCTCCTGCACCACCTCTTCACCCTATAAATTCACAAATATTACAGAGACCCTAGGGGAGTCGACTAAGAACAATTCCAGCCGCCACAAGTCCCAAAACCACGAGATCCAATCTAACACCATCACAGAGGGGTTCATCATCCTCATTGGTGCCTCTGTGATGATGCGTGACTAGTCCACCATGGACCTAAGGGTCTGTAGGCAGTAGCTAGATGGCTTGTTCTCTCTTTTTGGTTCTCAATACAATGGTCTCTTGGAGATCTATTTGATGTAACTCCTTTTGCGGTGTGTTTGTTGGGATCCGATGAACTTTGAGTTTATGATCAGATCTATATCCATGAATATTATTTGAGTCTTCTTTGATCTCTTATATGCATGATTATTTACAGCCTCGCATTTCTTCTTTGAATCTTTGGTTTAGTTAGGTCAACTAGATCGATTTTTCTTACCATGGGAAGAGGTGCTTTGTGATGGGTTCGATCTTGCGGTGTCCTCTCCTAGTGACAGAAGGGGCAGCGAGGCATGCATGTATAGTTGCTATTAAGGATAACAAGATGGGGTCTATTCCTACATGAATAGATCTTGTCTACATCATGCCATCGTTCTTATTGCATTACTTTGTTTCTCCATGAACTTAATACACTAGATGCATGCTGGATAGTGGTCGATGTGTGGAGTAATAGTAGTAGATGCAGGCACGAGTCGGTCTACTAATCTTGGACGTGATACCTATATATTGATCATTGCCTTGGATATCGTCATAATTATTCGATATTCTATCAATTGCCCAACAGTAATTTGTTTACCAACCGTATGTTATTTTCTCCAGAGAAGCCACTAGTGAAATCTACGGCCCCCGGGTCTATCTTTTATCATATTACTTTCAGATCTATTTTTATTCACGTTTGTTTTCAAATCTATTTTTCCAAAACCCCAAAAATACCTTGCTGCACTTTTTCTTTATATATTTATTTCATGTTTTTCCAAGATCTATTATCCAAAATTATACAAACCGATCTATCTTTACCAAGGAGGGATTGACAACCCCTCTTACATGTTGGGTTGCGAGAATTTGTTCTTGTGCAGGTATAGTTTACATAGTGTTGCTTGGTTCTCCTACTGGATTGATACCTTGGTTTCATAACTAAGGGAAATACCTACCATAGCTGTACTGCATCATCCCTTCCTCTTTGGGGAAATACCGATGCAGCTCAAGCTGCATCAGAGCTGGCTTACAGGAGTAGATGAATCCTATAAAACTTGTTGATATTTGTGAGCCACGCGTGGCTCTGTAATAGGGTAGTTATGATACTTGCTCTAACTATGATGTCGTACACTTGATACTTTTGCAGAATATATTTGAGTTGATGCGGTGTTTTGTTAACCCACCTGATTTCTGTATGCTTGTACTATGTTTCTACTTGCATCGATGAGCAATTGTTGATAATCTATGAATTTGGTGCTTGGTTGTTTAATAGTGATAATAGATTGATAACCCGGTGTGCTATTTCCGGGCGACTCATGCATGATCGCTTGTAGCTCACTCTTGATCTACATAATCCGGTGTACAATTGACCCGGTGACTCATAGTCGAAATTAGATTTGATCAAGGAGGAGGGGATCCTGTAAAACAGAAATTTAAAGTTGTAGATAAAAAGAAGTATTAGGCTGGCTTTCGAGGCACGAAGAAAAGACCAGCTTTCGACGCTTGGGTCTTGCTTCAGTAAAGCTGGCATGATAGCCCATGGTTTATCCTAACTTTCTCTAAGCCGGCTATCACATGACATAAGCCGGCATTTTAACCATGACAAGTTCAGGGTCATAACAGATTGACTGTCAAGAGTACGACGAGTCATCTTGGCGGAGTAGCATCAAGCAAATAGGCAGGTTTAACCATGATTTATAATGGCATGTGTCGGGTCAAGAGCGATGTTAATGTCTAAACTCGATGAGTTGGAAGCCCCCAAGTAACCTATGACCAGAAAATAAAGGCTCATTCATAATATTTGAGACGAAACGACAGAGGCGCCAAGTTTTGGGGATGTTGGCTTTATTATAATGATCATAAAGATATATACAAAGTTATTTTACAAGATAAGGTGCCAGTGGCTCTCAGGTATAATAAGGCCGAATATGAGCAATGTTCCATGGCCTGTTTGTTTCTTCTTGTGAGGTACGTGATTTTTTGTGTTCACGTATGTCAATCGGATACTATGACCCATTCTTGAGGTTCTTGCTGATGACAAAAGGCCCTTCCCATGGAGGGGAAAGCTTATGCATACCTGTCTGTTCTTGTATTAGAAGGAGCACTAAGCCGCCCTCCTGGAAAGTACGGCTGTGAACTCTATGGCTATGATAGCGATGTAAGTCTTGCTGATATGTTGCATACCGTGTTGCGGCGAAGTCACGTTCTTCCTCCAAGGCATTCAAAGAGTCCTGACGAGCTTGTTCATTATCTTCTTCGACATAAGCTTCCACTCTTGGAGAATCATGACGGATGTCACTAGGTAACATAGCTTCTGCGCCATAGACCATGAAGAAGGGCGTGTATCCTATTGATCTATTGGGGGTAGTCCATATACTCAAAAGGACGGAGGGGAGCTCATCAACCCAACAAACCAGAGTACGCTCCATGGGAACCATGAGCCTTGGTTTGATACCTCGTAAAATCTCCTGGTTGGCGCGTTCTGCTTGCCCATTGGACTGAGGATGTGCTACCGACGCTACATCAAGCCGGATATATTCGCGTTGGCAAAATTGCTTCATAGCTCCCTTGGACAAGTCAGTTCCATTATCAGTGATGATGCTGTGCGGATAACCAAAGTGAAAGATCAATTTTTTCAGTATTTGAATTGTCGTGGCTGCATCGCAATTGCTTATTGGCTCTGCTTCAACCCACTTGATAAATTTATCAACGGCAGCCAAAAGGTGGGTCTTCTCGTCCTTTGATCACTTGAACGGGCCAACCATATTATCAGGGATATACCCCGCGGTATGATCCGGCCGGAGTTATAACCTGGCTGGGACTTAGTAAACCGGCTGACAGTTAAGACAGATGGCTAAGACGGACGGTAAACCGGCAGGTGTTACGGCAAGTGGTAAACCGGCAGGTGTTAAGGCAGGTGGTAAACCGGCAGGTGTTAAGGCAGGTGATAAACCGGTTGGTGTTAAGTCAGATGGTAAACCGACAGGTTGTTAAACCGGCTGACAGTTAAGACAGACAGGTAAAACAGACAGTTAACCTAGACGATAAACTGGCAGGTTGTTAAACCGGTTGACAGTTAAGACAGGAGTTAAGTCAGATAATAACTCAATACACAATCATAAACCGGCAGACCATCTTAAACCGGCACTAGTTATAACCCGGCAGACAGTGATAACTGGGTTGCCGGGAGTTATGAAGCCCGAGACATTATGAAACCCAAAATGTTAAGAATCCCATGAAGAGAAGTCATAATAGTTAAGTCTTAAGTCCGAGTTGGACTCTACATGTAACCCGCCCCTTCAACTTATATAAGGAGGGGCAGGGCTCCCCAAAAAGGGACAAGGAAGGAGAAACTATCTCAAGGGTTAGGGTTAACTGGGAGAGCCGGTTTACGGCGACTTCCTGATGATCATAATGAGACATAGCCTCAAACAGCACGTAGGGTCGTTACCGGATGATGTTTCCCGGGGCTCGAAGCTGTCTAAACCCTTGTCTTGTGTTGCGTCTCTCGATTCCGCTCAACCTCTCTCAAGCTACCACATAGATGCATTGGCCTCACGACTAAGTCATCACATTAGCATATCTGCTGTGACAAAACCACGACAGTTGGCGCCCACCGTGGGGCCTACGCACGGTGGTGATGAGTTCTTGGTGGAATTTTTTCTCAGGGATCAAGAAGTTCATAATTTTCCATATGAAGAAAGACCGGTTTGGGAAGGTTTGCATCAGCTTTGAGTTTATCAGTCGGAAATAACAGTCAGATCTAAGGCCCGGACAAGGTTTGAGTTCAAAAGAAATTAAGGTTAAGTCGCCAAGGTTCTGGTGATCCGTCAAAGCCAAAAGCGCCATAAGGGCCAGGGGAGTCAAACCTGCTATGACCCGGCCTCTAAATCACCGCCAAAAAGAAGTATTTACATCGACTATGAGTTCGCATCTGTGACCCGGAGAAGATGGCCACGACCCATGGCTGGACTAAACTCCGCCTTCCATCCGAGTCACTCCTGCGCCTCGTCTCCCGTCCGTGTTGTAATCGCCAAGTGACCCACTTTGCCTTCGTCTGCATCCACCAAGCACCCGATCGGTTCTTTGCCAAATCTGAGACAACTAGTTATATCTGGCTCTTGGTCCGGTTTAAAAAAAGGTACCAGTGACCCGGCGGGGGTTATCCAATCACCACGACCCGGAGGAGGAGTCGAGCGTGCCTTCTGCTTCAAGCTAACTTTGCCAGCGCCTTCATCTCGTCGCTCTACGCTTCCACCAACAACGAACCGGCAAAACGCCACGACCATGCGCTATGGTCAAAACACCATCTGGCTAGCCTGTCTCCAAGGCATCGGGCCGCTTCCGTCTCCACCGGTTGCCTCTTGCGCGTTCGCCGTCTCCGGTGCGCCGGCCGACTCCTGCATCCGGCGTTGCTGCGTCTCGAACCGCCGCCGCTTTAATCCACCGTACCTGTCGGTGCCCATGCCAGTTGAGTCGCCGCGCCTCAGCGCCCAACCCACCGTCGGTCGCATAGCCAAGCCGGTCCCGTTTCTAAACCGCCCACGCCACCTCGCGGGCAGTGTCGACCGCCGTTCTGAACCGTCAAGACCGCCGTGATCCAGTACCTCCGAGCCATGGCCTCCCCGCTGAATCGTTTCTGTCTGCTTCTGCAATGGGATTACTCAGCCTCCATTACTGCTAAGCCGCCATGGCCGACCAGTGGCCAACTGCTGCCTCAAACCGCCCTGGCCTCCTCTTCGAGCCGACGGATTCGTCTGTTACATCGCCTAGCATCGGCTCTGGCCCTGCTGCTTTGGATGGCTGCAACCTCTCTTCGCTGGAGTCATCATCACCGCATCTCCTCCCCTGCAGTGCTGAACCGCCCCGACACGAGCGGCGCTCTGCCTCTACCACCGCGGGTTATTTCCACCTCGCCTTGTCACTACATTCCGAGCCGGTTTACCATCCAGGTTTTCCGTGGCGTATCTCCTCGCCGGGGGTCTCCTCGACGCCTGCGGCCTCGCCCCGAGCTCACCTCTGCTTTGCTCTACTCGCGCGTGTACGTACAGCCGTCCGAGCTCATCACTGCTCTGCTCTACTCGCTGTCTTGCTCCGGAGGCCAGCCGCCGCGCCACTACGGCCTCAATCCGCCACTTCAAGCTGTCGTCGGTTCACCTCCGCCGCCGGGTCACCACGGGCTCGCCTGTTGCCTGTGGGTCGGTCCGCAACCACAAGTTGCCGCCGGGAGCCACTACTCGTTTTGAAGCCGGCCGCGTCGCTCGTTTCAACCCGGCCTTGTTCCGCTTCAAACCGGCCACATATCAAGTCGCCTCCACTGACCGGCCTGGATCGAGTAGGGTCGTGGGCGTGGAGTTGTTCCCGCAGCCGCTGCAGCTGTGCGTTGAGCCCGCCTCTTCCCGCGTGACTCCGACCCCGAGTACGCCGAGCTCTCCGACGAGCACTACAGCTACCTCGTCCTCCTCGCCGTGGTAGGCCGCCGTGGCGATCTCGTGTGGCAGGACGGCACCCGCCACGATCTTGGCCTTTCCGGCCTCCACGTCCTCGAGGTATTTGGCGAAGCATTCCTCGTCGTGCTTCTGGAAGAGGGCCTTGTAGCGCCGCATGGTCACCGAGGCGACGCGGGCGTAGGGCAGCTCGTCCCACCGCTACGCACATGTAGACCTCCGGGAGCTTCAGGGCCTTGCGGATCGGCACGAGCACCCTCTGTTGCCCTGAGATGCCCTGCTCCTCCGCTGCTATAAATTGCCGCTCCTCCGCTATTATGAACCTCCACTCGCTCCGCTGGCTCCGAGCCACCTCGAGTCGCCGTATTCGCAGCCAAACCGCTCCGGCCTCGCTCAAACCGGCTTCACCCTCGCCTCCACCGTTGGGCCGCCTGCTTGACACTCAGCTGCCTGCTGTGTCGAAACCACCGTTGCACTGCTGCCTCGAACCGAATGGCAAACCGCCATGGCGTGTCCCATTATTTCCGCAGACTCGCCTACGCTGGCAAGTCGCCGTTGCCGCACCTCGTTTCGGCCTTGAGTCGGCCTCTGCTGCTGCGCGTTGACCCGACGCCCGGCCAAGCGGCCTCATCGCCACCCCCAAAATTGTTTCCGTGGGCCTGCCTGCTGCGTCGAAACTGCCCGTCGTTGGGATTCAAGCCGCTGGAATCCCTCGTTCTTGAAACGGCTCTTGCTGTCGAGCTGTCGTCTTGCCGGTCTCCGCCGTCCGCTTCGCTCAGTCGCGGGTTTCTCCGTCACCTGCCTCTGTTCTCATATGATCCCCTGACAGCAAGAAGGAAAATATATAAAGCAGCACAGGAAAAGAAGGAAGTACTGCATAAAAAAGGGGAAGGCTACGTGGGTGCTATTATTTTATCAGACGTATGTCTAGGTGGCCGTTTGATGCTGTTCAGCCTCGTCTAATGCCAGCGTTCATGTTCATCTGATAAAATATACCAGGTGCTATTGTTTCTATCTACTTTTAGTGCCTATTTTAATCAAAGAGAGAAATTACTTTGGTCTGTATATTTTTATGTGCAGCAAAGGTGGTGCCAGGTTGCGTCTATGAAGTATGCGTCAACATCATCGTGCACGGTGCCTGCACCCGCTTGCTAATTGAATGGGTGTGCGCAAGCCGCCGCCCGTGCAGCTCAATTTACATCAACTCGGCGGGACCACACCGGCAACTGACTCGCTGTTCGCGTGGCTTACCGTGCATGCGATTGCTTCGCCCGTCCATGCCGGTTTACATTGCCGTGACCGGCTCGTCTGCCTTGTTGTCGCGGCTGACTCGGCCGTGATTGATTTCAGCTTCACCGTGGTGATGATAAATTAGTCGTGGATAATTTTTTGACCTAACATATCAGGTGAAATCCATCCAGTATATTTTTATATTATATATTGCTTTCTTTAAAAGAGCAATTACTTTGGTTTGCAAAGTTATTTAATGCAGGACCCTAAACCACCATATTGGTGCAAATTTAAAGGCCGCCAGAAAATTTCTGGCTTAAAAAGAAGGATTCCAGTTTAAAATCCAGCTCAAGGGAAGGTTGTCTCCCACAAAGCTTTGAAGCTCTCAATATCTGGTTTAAAAAATTTCGGTTAAAAGAATAAATCTCTCGCAAGTTCGAGTTCTCAGGAAAAATTGAGGGGACCAAAGAGAGTCTGCTGCACAGCACAGCTCAAACATAGGTACCCCTTAAGCACAGCTCACAGTATCATTTGGGGGCTTGGTCGTATTCGAACCATAGCTACACCTCTTGATCCGGCTATCAAGCCAATATTATCATCAAAAATATTATCATAAGGGGCCAAAGAGAGTCTGCTGCACAACACAGCTCAAACATGGGTATCTCTTGAGCACAGCTCACAATATCACTTGGGGCTATGTTCGAACCATAGTCACACCTCTTGATGGGCTTAAGGCCACCAGGGAAATCACTTGGGGGCTCTGGTCGTATCCGAACCATAGCTTATACCCTCTTGATCAACATAAGGGCACCAGGGAAATCACTTGGGGGCTTGGTCGTATCCGAACCATAGCTACACCTCTTGATAGGCATAAGGCCACCATGGAAATCACTTGGGGGCTATGGGTTCGAACCATAGTTGCACCTCTTGATAGGCATAAGGGCACTAGGGAAATCACTTGGGGGCTTGGTCGTATTCGAACCATAGCTACACCTCTTGATTGGCGCAATGCCATAATTATGACTACATGGGGGCTCTGGTCGTATACGAACCATAGCTTAAACCCTCTTGATTATACATATACATCATCATATATTACATCATACATCGTCATTACATCATCATAGCATGTATCATATGTGCATGGATATACCGGCTTATATGGCAGGAGTCGGTTTTCAAACCTGGTTATATTATTCAAATCTTCAAATAGCCAACATGGCTGGATTTTTTATGGTTATCAATAACCAAGATTATGATTGAGGTTTTCAAAAGTCGCTTCAGCGCAATGGATATAATTTATTCTATAATGGAAGGAATAGTCCCGAAGCGCTGTCGGCTTACGACCCGGCACTTGGGGGCTATATTATCCAAGTTAAGATTACATCAAATACACAAGCCTCATATCGCTTCAAGCATGCACAATGACACTTGGGGGCTAATGCAAAGTCATTGTTTGCTCACCTTATTGAAGACCCGACTCATCACATCGTAATGAGCCGGCCCTTGGGGGCTACCAATTGCTCCTGTCAATAATTCAAGGTACAAAGCTTTTAATCCATTATATTGAAGGGTCCGCTGCTCAGTTGGTAAAGCACAAGGCTCTTAACCTTGTGGACGTGGGTTCAAGCCCCATGATGGGGGTTACATCATATAACGCTATTCGCAATGAAGTATATATAAAGTCCCAGCTCAATATTATCTTACTGAGCCGGCCCTTGGGGACTACACGTTGTTGTTCAAAGTCTACATGATTATATTTACAAAGTCCCTGCTCATTATTGCATAATGACCCGGCATTTGGGGGCTACACTGGTTGAAGTTTTTATAAGCATAAGGCAATTTCAAGTCCCAGGTTGCTACAAGCATGACAACCCGGCACTTGTGGGCTACATATGTGGAATACTCAGTTCTAACTGGTGATTGAGATGAACAACCTGGATTTCTTCAAGCTTGTGACATTCATATTGAAGCAAGTCTTAAGTTGTTGCTATGCTACCTTCTTAAGACTTGGGGGCTACAAGTGATAGACATATACGAGGTACATTTTCAAGCTTGATGTTAACTACAATTATGACCCGGTGCCATCAATATTTGTAAACCGGCAATGATAACTGGCAAAGTTCTACATTCTTGAACTAGCAAAGTTCTACATTCTTAAACCGGCAAAGTTCTACATTCTTAAACCGGCAAAGTTCTACATTCTTAAACCGGCTGAAGATTAGATGAATATTTCAAAGATCAATATTTTTGTTAAGCATTTGGAGCTGAGTCAAAGGAGTTATTCTTCACAATATTTCTCTGTGACAAACTAAGGTCAGCAAATTGATTATGAAGCTTCTCTATTGACCCGGATTTTATAGAAGAAGGAAGTAACAAGGACTTAAGGATGATCAGGATCAGTTTAACATGGATAAATCCAAATTAAACTAGGGGCTAATGTCGGGGATATACCCCGCGGTATGATCCGGCCAGAGTTATAACCCGGTCGGGACTTAGTAAACCGGCTGATAGTTAAGACAGATGGCTAAGACGGACGTTAAACCGGTGGGTGGTAAACCGGCAGGTGGTAAACCGGCAGGTGTTAAGGCAGGTGGTAAACCAGTTGGTGTTAAGTCAGACGGTAAACCAGCAGGTTGTTAAACCGGCTGACAGTTAAGACAGACAGGTAAAACAAACAGTTAACCCAGACGATAAATTGGTAGATTGTTAAACCGGTTGACAGTTGTAGGATCGAAAGTATGTCTAGAGGGGCGTGATTAGACTACTTGACCAAATAAAAATCTAGCCTTTTACCAATTTTAGTTCATGGCAGATTTTAGCTATCTTAGCACAAGTCAAGCAATCTCCACACAATTCAAGCAAGCATGCAAAAGAGTATATGAGCAGCGGAAAGTAAAGCACAACTTGCAAGAATGTAAAGGGAAGGGTTTGGAGGATTCAAACGCAATTGGAGAAACGGATGTTTGGTTCCGATAGGTGGTGCTATCGTACATCCACGTTGATGGAGACTTCAACCCACGGAGGGTAACGGTTGCGCGAGTCCACGGAGGGCTCCACCCACGAAGGGTCCATGAAGAAGCAACCTTGTCTATTCCATCACGGCCGTCGCCCACGAAGGAATTGCCTCACTAGCGGTAGATCTTCACGAAGTAGGCGATCTCCTTGCCCTTACAAACTCCTTGGTTCAACTCCACAATCTTGTCGGAGGCTCCCAAGTGACACCTAGCCAATCTAGGAGACACCACTCTCCAAGAAGTAACAAATGGTGTGTTGATGATGAACTCCTTGCTCTTGTGCTTCAAATGATAGTCTCCCCAACACTCAACTCTCTCTCACAGGATTTGGATTTGGTGAAAAGAAGATTTGAGTGGAAAGCAACTTGGGGAAGGCTAGAGATCAAGATTCATATGGTTGGAATGGAATATGTTGACCTCAACACAAGTGTAGGTGGTTCTCTCTCAGAAAATGTGTATTGGAAGTGTAGGTATGTTCTGATGGCTCTCTCCACGAATGAAGAGTGGGTGGAGCGGTATATATAGCCTCCACACAGAATCTAACCGTTACACACAATTTGCCAAACTCGGTGGGACCGAATGGTTAAACTCGGTTGGACCGATTTAGCAAACCTAGTGACTGTTAGGATTTTCGGTGGGACTGAGATGCAACTTGGTAGGACCGATATGGTTAGGGTTAGGGCATAACGTAATCTCGGTGTGACCGATTACACAAACTCGGTGGGACCGATTTTGGTAATAAGTTAACCAGAGAGTTGGTCAGGTAAACTCGGTGGGACCGATTCGCTCATCTCGATGAGACCGAAATGTTACAAAAGGGAAATAGAGAGTTTACATTGCAATCTCGGTGGGACCGATCGCTCATCTCGGTAAGACCGAAACGTTACGAAGGGAAACAGAGAGATTACAATCCCATCTCGGTGAGACCGAGATCCCTATCGGTGAGACCGATTTGCCTAGGGTTTGTGGCAGTGGCTATGACATTTGAAACTCGGTGGCGCCGGATTGAAAGAATCGGTGGGGCCGAGTTTGACTTTTGGTTTAGGTCATATGTGGATGTGGAAGAGTAGTTGAGGATTTTGGAGCATATCACTAAGCACTTTAAGCAAGCAAGCCATTAAGCAACACCTCATCCCTCCTTGATAGTATTGGCTTTTCCTATAGACTCAATGTGATCTTGGATCACTAAAATATAAAATGTAGAGTCTTGAGCTTCATGCTTGAGCCAAACTTTTTGTCCTTAGAATTTTGAGGGATCCACTTTCCTCATCAATGCCATGCCATTCATTGAGCTTTTCCTGAAATATTAATCTTGGAATAATGTTATCTCAATGAGCTATATGTTGTTAGGATTTACCAAAACCACCCAGGGATAGTTGCACTTTCAGTCTCCCCCTTTTTGGTAATTGATGACAACATATAGATCAAAGCTTCGACAAATGATAATAAGAGTGAAAGATATTATCGCTTTGAGAAGTATGTGAAAAGCAAGAGCTCCCCCTAAATTTGTGCATATCTTAAGATTTGCTTTGGACTGCAAATGCACAATGAGTTAGGATCATGGGTTACTCTTCCATGTCACATACATCTTGGTGGAGCGCTCAAAATGATAAGAATTAAATACATGCACTCATCACCAAGCAAAGTGAATGATCATATAAGGATAAGTAAGATAATATCATCTAACAAGCATAAGTGTAGCTTATGATCAACCACATAATCATCAATGTCTCACAGATAATAGCATAGTATCTCAAGCAATCAAAAGACAAACAAAGTTCAACCACCAAAGAAAGAGAGAGTAAAAAGCAACGCTCTCTCTCGAAGCCTATGATCTATAAATTTTTCTCCCCCTTTGGCAACAAGTTACCAAAAAGTTCATAGAAAATGCATAGCACTAAAACGTCTCTCAGGATTGGTCTTCAGGTGGTGGTGGTGTCCGGAGAACGCCAAGGACGAAGGCTTCAGTCGAAGTAGATGGAGCTGATGGAGTTGGTGCTGGAGTTGGTTGCGCTGGAGCTGTAGCTGGTGCAGATGAAATGACTCTAGTGTCTGGAACAGGCACTGCAGTGGATCTCTGAGCTCGAGGCACTCTGGCAATGCATCAGTGGTTGTCTTGCCCTTCCTCTCCTGCATGTCATCATGTAGCTGCTCCACAACAGACTGAATCTCAGTTACTTTGACATCTAAATCATAGAATTTTTGTTCCACGATTCTTTCCAGGCTCTCCTGGTTTTGAGTTAGGGTGGCCAACCCCTTCTCAATCCTCAGAGTTGATGCTATCAAATAACCACGCTAGTCCTCCTTTCTTTTCAAAAAGTACTCAGATGCCTCCTCTTGAGTTGGCATCTTGGTAGCCTTCTCTTTCTTTGCTTTCTCCTTCTTCTCTTGAGCTTGTACTGATGATGGTTCATTCTCATTCATCACAACTTGATTGTCCTCAAAGTCAGGATAGATAGGCAAGTGTTCCTTATCCAACAAGTATGTGCATGTGCCCATCTTTGAGTTTATTAACTCCTAGATCTGTTGGGCATATCCACAACTTCTTTTCTGGTCAGCTGCAGTCCTCTTGATAGTCTCAACTATAAGGCTCATGACCTTGAACTGCTGTGGCACATCAAATATATGTAGCAAGTTAATTGCATGGCCTCTGATCATTCTGTGATAACCAGACTTGGGCAAGAGAGTGTGCCTAAGGATCCAATTGATTGTAGGCAGCCCTGACAGCAAGTGTTTTACTGATCCAAACTGGTGAGTCTCAAGATCATCTTCAGGAATCTCCTTGTACATGTTTGCCATAGAGTTGTGATCCATCTTCTTCTTGGCATAGACATCCAAGTCATCTTCTTCTTCCTTAGGAGCATTGATCAGATTTTCCCATTCCTCAATAGTTGAGTGGTACCTTGTACCTCCAGACATCCATACTATCCTGCCATCTGGATAGAAGTGTGCTGTGGAGTAGAATTGCATTATGAGCTCCTCATTCCACTTTGTGAGCTTCTGCCCAACAAAGTCTGCAACTCCACAAGCACTGAAGCTGTCAAACACACCAGGATAGTGTTCCTCATTTTCCTTGATATACTTCCAGTCGACCCACCTCATTTCACACACTATAGGCTTCTTGTCCAGCAACACTATCTCATAGAAATCCTGATGTTCCTTTGTGTGGAACCTGTAATCAACAACAGTCCTTCTTCTTGTAGCATATGGGTCTGTCTCTCTCCATTTCCTTAGTCCTGAGTCTCTCCTGATCTTCATGTTCTCAGCCATAGGATGAGCATCATTGTGGTCTGTAATTTTGGGTTTGAGCTTCCTCAGGACTTGTCCTTCATCATCTTCATCAATAGCAGCTTCAGGCACTGGGGCCTTGTTCTTCTCAGCAGCTGGTATACTCCTGGTATTCCTCTTAGGTGCACTCTTGGGCTTGGAGGCTGCTTTGGGTGCTTCTTTGGGCTTTGATGAAGCAGCCCCTGTCCTGATAGCATCACCCATAAGCTTCTGGGCCTTGGGTGCTGGTGCAGCAACCTCTTCTTCCTCTTCTTCTTCCATCATGGAAGCCTTTCCAATCACTCTGGCCATGGTCTTCTTGACCCTTTCCTTCCTTTTCTTTCCTTCTGCAGCAGGCTCTTTGGGTTGAGATTCTAAAGATGCTTGAGAGGATGCTCTGGCCTTAGACATTGGTTGTCTTCCTACTGGCCTTTTGATCTTCATCCCTGGCTTAACTGCAGCTGAGCTGTACTCCTTCTTAACCACTTTCTTCTTGGAAGTGGCCTCATCCTCAACTGCCACATAGTCTTCATCCCCAGACTCTGAAGTTCTCTTCTTCCTTGTTCTGGTGGCAGCTTTGGGTAAGTTGCTGGGAGTGCTCCTGCTTCCATCATCTGAGCTGCTAGAGGGACTAGTGCCCTCACTCATGTGAACCTGCTCCTCCGACTTGTTCTGGCTGTCACTCTGGTCAGACATGTTGCAAACACTAACTGCAGACCCTGTGAATAGATTGCAGATGAGATAGAGTGGATGAGCATCACAAAATACAGAGATTTTTGCAAAAGAATGAGTCAAAAACTTAGTTTTAGTTTTCCACAGAAAGCATTTCGGATCAACCGACTTGTAAACTCGGTGATACCGAAGGAGCTGTTGGAACCTAAACTAGTGAACTCGGTCAGACCGAGTCACAGTTCAATGGCACCGAGACTGCTAGGGTTTCACAAAGTCCTAAACTCGGTCACACCGATTTGCAATTCTCGGTCAGACCGAAAATTACATGTGCAATGGCCTGAGCCGAATTGGTGGTACCGAGTTCCACAACTTGGTGGGTCCGAGATGGTTTCGGCGGAAACCTAACCCTAAATTTTCAATTCAACTCTAATCTACGGAGTGTTTTGACTGGATAATCTTGTTTCAATCGTGGCAAGATTCATGATGAACACAATGTGCTAGGAATCGGACGGGGATAGCACTGTGATCGAGTCCATACCCTAGTTCGGCGATGAACTCGCTACGGCGGCAACGGCGGGGAAGAATTCCGTTGACGGCGGCGGAGACCAGCGACAGGAGGCGGCTGGCGACGAGGAGGATGATCTGGAGACCCAGGAGGGAGAGCGAGCTATGCGCGGGCGAAGGGATTTCGGAGAAATTTCCAAAATTTTGCCCGTGAGTATATATAGCCCGACCCTGTCGGTGTGACCGAGTGGAACAACTCGGTGGCACCGAGATTCATAACTGCAAGCAGTTACTGAAACTCGGTGTGACCGAAAGGTTCAAATCGGTTGCACCGAGATTGAAAACCTAGATCGACTTAGTGATCTCGGTATGACCGAAATGGAGGAATCGGTCAGACCGAAAAGCACAAAGAAGTTTTGGAAGTTTAAGTCTATGACGAATCGGGGACTCCGAGTGCTCCTCACACAGAGTGGTTCGAATCTGACTTGATCAAATTTTGTGATGTAGCATGAATAGAGTTTGAGACGAGAAAAGCATAGATAGCTAGAGAGGCTTCTTAGGCATTCTTGTTCATCCACTTGGCAAAAGAAAAGAAAACCAATCAATCAAAACAACAAGTGGATGTCCTGGAATGAATAAAATATGCAATGAACATGCTCACACAATAAAATGGCTATTGAAATACGTGGCAAAGCATGCACAACCAATTCTAGCATCTATCAAACAATTTGCGATGACTAGGTCATCTATATATGAGTATATTGACTTAGGAGTCAAATGAGAACATTTGATCATAGGTCATACTCATCGTTTAAGCACAAGTGGGGTTACCACTTTTACATAAAGCATTGTTGTGTTCACACCATTAGAGTTGCTTTAGCTCAATTCTTAGAGTAAAGCTCCCCCTATATGTGAGATCCCCCCTAAGAGGGATGAACTAACCTTGGGTTTTGTCGATGATGACTTCATGTAGATGTTGAAGATGTGGATGCTCAATGTTGATGTAGATCATTTGGAGCTATCCATTGGAGTGAGTTGCACTTTCAATACCTACACGGGTTAGTCCCACAAGGAACAAACAAGGATATCCATAGACATAGAGTGATGCACACACAAGATGATGTCTATGAAAGCTTTTAGGTTACCTTGTCCCTTGTCTTACCAACAAGAGGGTTTGTGACTCCTTGAACTAGTGAAAGATGTGGAAGTTGATTGCACTTGTTCTTGCCAAGATGATAAGAGTGAAGTATGTTGGCGGAGTCACCCTCAAGTACTCTCTAGTTCTTCTTCTTCGGGATCCACACCATCTTGATGGGAATCCTCGGTGTTGTAGTTGTACTTGATGAAGTGGAACTTGAAGTAGTCTTGGGAACCCACTTGACCAAGGCCTTAGGAGCTTCTTCAAATGCATCAATTTCCTCTTGAAGCTTGTCCTTGCCTTTTTGCTTGTGGTCTTGTGGTGGAAGATCATCTTGAGCTTGTGTCCCTTTGAGAGAAGTAGGATCATACTTCTCTTGTTGAGGAACAAACTTCGTCTTGGGGTATTGATCTTCTTCCCACTCAACTCCATTGGCATTGAACTTTCGTTCAAAACCAACACCTTGATTCTTCCGGTGCCTTCCTTGCATGCGTACAATTTCCTCGAATTGCTTACTTCCGGCAAGGCTCTTGTAAACACCTTTCTCTATAGTTCCCTTCAATAAGCTATTTTCTTGCTCAAGTGTAACTTGGCTAAGAGAATCATTAGTGGAATCAAGAGAACTACTAGAAGCAACAATATTGGATTTAGCATGATTATTGTTACTACTAGAGGAAGAATCTTTCTTGTTCTTGTTACTAGACTTGACTTGAGGCATGTAAGTGGATAAGAGTAAACGCTTGGCAATGTAAGAAGAACTTTTCTTACGAAGATCATCATTGATTGCTTTTAAGAACTCATGCTCTTTCTCAAGGTTGAGCTTTTCAAAGCGTAATTTCTCATGAGTTCTTAAAAGTTCTCGATGATCTCCTAAGATAGTTTCATGAGCTAACTTAAGAGTGCTTAGTTCTTTAGTTAGAGACTCAATCTTCTCCTTATCATTGTCTTTTGTTTTATCTTGATTAGCATGATTAATTGACGTTTCATCATAGTATTCATCACTAGAGTTGTCAACAAGTAAATCATCATCACCTAACAAGTCATCTTCATCACTATTGAAATCAACATACTTGGGGTGTGATACCTTTGGGCCTTTAGCCATGAAGCATGTTCCAACTCCTTCATTTGGTGAGTCAAATATGTCGTAGGAGTTGGTTGTCACAAGTGCTAGACCGGCAACACCTTCATCTTGAGTATATTCGGAGTCGGAGTGATAGCTTCTCTCGGAGTGGTTATCGGAGTCGGAGCCGGATACCCATTCACCAACATGAGCTTGATGTCTTCGTTTTGTGTAGCTCCTTGATGACTTGTCCTTTCTTTCCGAATCCTTGCTTCTCCGTGAGGGTCTTCGTTCATAACGATCATCTCTACTCCTTCTTTCTCTAGATGGTGATTCTTCTCTTCTACTTCTTCTCTTGGGAGAATCTTCTCTTCTCTTGTAGGGGGCCGTACACTCATTGGAATAGTGTCCGGGCCTTCCACAATTGTAGCAGTTTCGCTCTCGACTAGAAGATCTTTTGTCATTGTAGGACCTTGACTTGGAGCTTCTCTCTTTGCTTCTACTCTTGTAGAACTTGTTGAAGTTCTTCACCATTAAGCTCAATTCTTCATTGAAGGTTTGTTTCTCACTCGATGATGTGGGGGCTTCACATGAGGCTTTGTAAGCACCACTTGATTTGTTGTGAAGTTCCTCTTTATCCTTGAGTGACATCTCATGAGCAACAATTCTTCCGATGACTTCCGTTGGCTTGAGATCTTTGTAATTGGGCATCATTTGGATCAATGTGCACACGGTATCATATTTTCCATCCAAGGCTCTTAGGATCTTCTTGATGATGAATCTATCGGTCATCTCTTCACTCCCTAAGCCGGCAATCTCATTTGTGATAAGAGCAAGCCTAGAGTACATTTCAACGACACCTTCACCATCCTTCATTTTGAACTTGTCAAGTTGACTTTGAAGCACATCCAATTTGGATTCCTTGACGGAGTCGGTACCTTTGTGCATATCAATCAAAGTATCCCAAATTTCCTTTGCATTCTCAAGACAGCTGATTTTGTTGAATTCTTCGGGGCACAATCCGTTGAAGAGGATATCACAAGCTTGAGCGTTGTATTGCAGCATCTTCAACTCTTCCGCGGTAGCTTCACGGTTCGGTTCTTTCCCATCAAAGAATTCACCTTGCAAGCCAATACAAACAATAGCCCAAACGGCGGGGTTATGTCCAAGAATATGCATTTTCATCTTATGCATCCAACTAGCAAAATTAGTACCATCAAAGTAAGGACCTCTACGGTGATAATTTCCCTCGCTAGACGCCATACTCTCCTAGGTTGTGAAACCAAGGCTATCACCAGCAAAAGCTATGGAAATCAAAGCAAATGGAGACCAAAGCTCTGATACCACTTGTAGGATCGAAAGTATGTCTAGAGGGGGAGTGATTAGACTACTTGACCAAATAAAAATCTAGCCTTTACCCAATTTTAGTTCTTGGCAGATTTTAGCTATCTTAGCACAAGTCAAGCAATCTCCACACAATTCAAGCAAGCATGCAAAAGAGTATATGAGCAGCGGAAAGTAAAGCATGCAACTTGCAAGAATGTAAAGGGAAGGGTTTGGAGGATTCAAATGCAATTGGAGACACAGATGTTTTTGTCGTGGTTCCGATAGGTGGTGCTATTGTACATCCACGTTGATGGAGACTTCAACCCACGGAGGGTAACGGTTGCACGAGTCCACGGAGGGCTCCACCCACGAAGGGTCCACGAAGAAGCAACCTTGTCTATTCCATCACGACCGCCGCCCACGAAGAACTTGCCTCACTAGCGGTAGATCTTCATGAAGTAGGCGATCTCCTTGCCCTTACAAACTCCTTGGTTCAACTCCACAATCTTGTCGGAGGCTCCCAAGTGACACCTAACCAATCTAGGAGACACCACTCTCCAAGAAGTAACAAATGGTGTGTTGATGATGAACTCCTTGCTCTTGTGCATCAAATGATAGTCTCCCCAACACTCAACTCTCTCTCACAGGATTTGGATTTGGTGGAAAGAAGATTTGAGTGGAAAGCAACTTGGGGAAGGCTAGAGATCAAGATTCATATGGTTGGAATGGAATATGTTGACCTCAACACAAATGTAGGTGGTTCTCTCTCAGAAAATGTGTATTGGAAGTGTAGGTATGTTCTGATGGCTCTCTCCACGAATGAAGAGTGGGTGGAGGGGTATATATAGCCTCCACACAGAATCTAACCGTTACACACAATTTGCCAAACTCGGTGGGACCGAATGGTTAAACTCGGTCGGACCGATTTAGCAAACCTAGTGACTGTTAGGATTTTCGGTGGGACTGAGATGCAACTTGGTAGGACCGATATGGTTAGGGTTAGGGCATAACGTAATCTTGGTGTGACCAATTACACAAACTCGGTGGGACCGATTTTGGTAATAAGCTAACCAGAGAGTTGGTCAGGTAAACACGGTGGGACCGATACGCTCATCTCGATGAGACCGAAATGTTACAAAAGGGAAACAGAGAGTTTACATTGCAATCTTGGTGGGACCGATCGCTCATCTCGGTAAGACCGAAACGTTACGAAGGGAAACAGAGAGATTACAATCCCATCTCGGTGAGACCGAGATCCCTATCGGTGAGACCGATTTGCCTAGGGTTTGTGGCAGTGGCTATGACATTTGAAACTCGGTGGCGCCGGATTGAAAGAATCGGTGGGGCCGAGTTTGACTTTTGGTTTAGGTCATATGTGGATGTGGAAGAGTAGTTGAGGATTTTGGAGCATATCACTAAGCACTTTAAGCAAGCAAGCCATTAAGCAACACCTCATCCCTCCTTGATAGTATTGGCTTTTCCTATAGACTCAATGTGATCTTGGATCACTAAAATATAAAATGTAGAGTCTTGAGCTTCACGCTTGAGCCAAACTTTTTGTCCTTAAAATTTTGAGGGATCCACTTTCCTCATCAATGCCATGCCATTCATTGAGCTTTTCCTGAAATATTAATCTTGGAATAATGTTATCTCAATGAGCTATATGTTGTTAGGAATTACCAAAATCACCCAGGGATAGTTACACTTTCAACAGTTAAGACAGGAGTTAAGTCAGATGATAACTCAGCAGACAATCATAAACTGGCAGACCATCTTAAACCGGCACCAGTTATAACCGGCAGACAGTGATAACTGGGTTGCTGGGAGTTATGAAGCCCGAGACGTTATGAAGCCCAAGATGTTAAGAAGCCCATGAAGAGAAGTCATAATAGTTAAGTCTTAAGTCCAAGTTGGACTCTACTTGTAACCCGCCCCTTCAGCTTATATAAGCAGGGGCAGGGCTCCCCAAAAAGGGACAAGGAAGGAGAAACAATCTGAAGGGTTAGGGTTAACTGGGAGAGCCGGTTTACGGCGACTTCCTGATGATCATAATGATACATAGCCTCAAACAGCATGTAGGGTTGTTACCGAATGATGTTTCCCGGGGCCCGAAGCTGTCTAAACCCTTGTCTTGCGTTGCGTCTCTCGATT
The DNA here is from genome assembly GCF_003073215.2 of Triticum urartu. Lineage (NCBI taxonomy): Eukaryota > Viridiplantae > Streptophyta > Magnoliopsida > Poales > Poaceae > Triticum > Triticum urartu. Next base: position 444,422,070 of record NC_053022.1, on the reverse strand, counting down.
CCGCTCAACCACTCTCAAGCTACCACATAGATGTGTTGGCCTCACGAATAAGTCTTCACACTAGGACATCTGCCATGACAAAACCACGACACATATCAAGTTTCCAGACAGCGAATGGCCAGGTGATTGGAATCATCCGAAGTTCTTGAGCCGGAACATGATCTTGACGTGCAAACTTCTAGCATCCATTGATTCGACACAAGGGGAGCCAAAGAATATTCTCAAGTATTAGCAGTTAAGTTGACAATTCAACCACACCTGGAAACTTAATATCTGCAGCAAGGTATTTAGTATCAAAGTAATATGATAGTAGTGGTAACGGTGGCAAAAGGTAACGGTAGCAAAAGTAATATTTTTGGGTTTTGTAGTGATTGTAACAATAGCAACGGAAAAGTAAATAAGCGAAGAAGAATATATGAAAAGCTCGTAGGCAATGGATCGGTGATAGAGAATTACATCGGAAGCGATCGATCATGTAACAGTCATAACCTAGGGTGACACAGAACTAGCTCCAGTTCACCAATGTAATGTAGGCATGTATTCCAAATATAGTCATACGTGCTTATGGAAAAGAACTTGCATGACATCTTTTGTCCTACCCTCCCGTGGCAGCGGGGTCCTATTGGAAACTAAGGGATATTAAGGCCTCCTTTTAACAGAGTACCGGACCAAAGCATTAACACATAGTGAATACATGAACTCCTCAAACTACGGTCATCACCGGGAGTGGTCCCGCTTATTGTCACTTCGGGGTTGCCGGATCATAACACATAGTAGGTGACTATAGACTTGCAAGATAGGATCAAGAACTCTGATATATTGATGAAAACATAAAAGGTTCAGGTCTGAAATCATAGCACTCGGGCCCTAGTGACAAGCACTAAGCATAGCAAAGTCATAGCAACATCAATATCAGAACATAGTGGACACTAGGGATCAAACCCTAACAAAACTAACTCGATTACATGATAAATCTCATCCAACCCATCACCTCTAGCAAGCCTACGATGGAATTACTCACGCACGGCGGTGAGCATCATGAAATTGGTGATGGAGGAAGGTTGATGATGACGATGGAGACGGATTCCCCTCTCCGGAGCCTCGAATGGACTCCAGATCAGCCCTCCCGAGAGAGTTTAGGGCTTGGCGGCGGCTCCATATCATAAAACGCCATAAATCCTTCTCTCTGGTTTTTTCTCCCTGAAAGTGAATATATGGAGTCAGGGTTGAGGTCGGTGGAGCATCAGGGGGCCCACGAGGCAGGGGGCACGCCTAGGGGGTAGGGCGCGCCCCCACCCTCGTGGACAAGTGGTGGGCCCCCTGACGTGGATCTTTCTTCCAATATTTTTTATATATTCCAAAATAATTCTCCGTTGATTTTCATATCATTCTGGGAACTTTTATTTCTGCACAAAAATAACACCATGGCAATTATGCTGAAAACACCGTCAGTCCGGGTTAGTTCCATTCAAATCATGCAAGTTAGAGTCCAAAACAAGGGCAAAAGTGTTTGGAAAAGTAGATACGACAGAGACATATCAACTCCCCCAAGCTTAAACCTTTGCTTGTCCTCAAGCAATTCAGTTGATAAACTGAAAGTGATAAAGAAAAACTTTTACAAACTCTGTTTGCTCTTGTTGTTGTAAATATGTAAAGCCAGCATTCAAGTTTTTAGCAAAGATTATGAACTAACCATATTCACAATAACACTTAGGTATCATGTTTACTCATATCAATGGCATAATCAACTAGTGAGCAATAATAGTAAATCTTGGATGACAACACTTTCTCAAAACAATCATGATATGATATAACAAGATGGTATCTCGCTAGCCCTTTCTGAGACCGCAAAACATAAATGCAGAGCACCTTTAAAGATCAAGGACTGACTAGACATTGTAATTCATGGTAAAAGAGATCCAGTCAAGTCATACTCAATGTAAACTAACAATAATGGATGCAAATGACAGCGGTGCTCTCCAACTGGTGCTTTTTAATAAGAGGATGATGACTCAACATAAAAATAAATAGATAGACCCTTCGCAGAGGGAAGCAGGGATTTGTAGAGGTGCCAGAGCTCGGTTTTGAAATAGATATGAATAATATTTTGAGCGGTATACTTTCATTGTCAACATAACAACCGAGAGATCTTGATCTCTTCCATGCTACACACAATATAGGCGGTTCCCAAACATAATGGTAAAGTTTATACTCCCCCTCCACCAACAAGCATCAATCCATGGCTTGCTCGAAACAACGAGTGCCTCCAACTAACAAGAGTCCAGGGGGAGTTTTGTTTGCAGTTATTTTGATTTGATTTTCATAAAGCATGGGACTAGGCATCCCGGTGACCAGCCATTTTCTCGTGAGTGAGGAGCGGAGTCCACTCCTCTTGAGAATAACCTGCCTAGCATGAAAGATACAGACAACCCTAGTTGATACATGAGCTATTCGAGCATACAAAACAAAAAGTTTATATGAAGGTTTAGAGTTTGGCACGTACAAATTTACTTGGAACGGCAAGTAGATACCGTATATAGGTAGGTATTGTGGACTAATATGGAATAACTTTGGGGTTTATGGAATTGGATGCACAAGCGGTATTCCCGCTTAGTACAAGTGAAGGCTAGCAAAATACTGGGAAGCGACCAGCTAGAGAGAGACAACAGTCATGAACATGCATTAAAATTAATCAACACCGAATGCAAGCATGAGTAGGATATAATGCACCATGAACATAAATATCGTAGAGGCTATGTTGATTTTGTTTCAACTACATGCGTGAACATGTGCCAAGCCAAGCCACTCGAATCATTCAAAAGAGGATACCACCCTATCATACCACATCACAACCATTTTAATAGCATGTTGGCACACAAGGTAAACCATTATAAGCTCCTAGCTAATTAAGCATGGCATAAGAAACTACAATCTCTAATTGTCATTGCAAACATGTTTATTCATAATAGGTTGAATCAGGAATGATGAACTAATCATATTTACAAAAACAAGAGAGGTCGAGTTCATACCAGCTTTTCTCATCTCAATAAGTTCATCATATAATCATCATTATTGCCTTTCACTTGCACGACCGAATAGTATGGATAATAATAATAGTGCACGTGCATTGGACTAAGCTGGAATCTGCAAACATTCAATTCAAGAGAGAAGACAAGGTAATATGGGCTCTTTGTTAGATCAACAATAATGCATATAAGAGCCACTCAACATTTTAATTATGGTCTTCTCCTCTCGACCCCCGAAGAATAAGAAAACAAATAAAACTATTTACACGGGAAAGCTCCCAACAAGCAGAAGAAGAACGAGAAATCTTTTTGGGTTTTCTTTTTAATTACTGCCACTACATCATGGAAAGTAAACTAACTAAAAGCTACAACTATTTTTTTGTTTTGTTTTTCTTAAGGTTTATCAAACACACAAGAAGAAAGCATAAAAAGGGAAGTAAACTAGCATGGATATTACAATGAAAAAGTATGAGCACCGACAACTAGCATGAGTGTGTGAGCAGGAATGTAATGTCGGTGAGAAATACGTACTCCCCCAAGCTTAGGCTTTTGGCCTAAGTTGGTCTATGGCCACGGCTGGCCTGGCGGATATCCAAAATATAGTTGGGGTCGTACTGAGAAGAATCCCCTAGTGCCACTGGTTGGCGATCTCTTCCGGATTCCACTGATAAATAGACTGCCGGTGAGGATCAAATTGTGGTTCCGGCTCTGGCTCTGTAGCTGGTGTGGGGTTTCGGTAGACGTGAATGGTCTCCAGCGGAACAAGGTACTTGCCTGCAGATAAGTCAAACAAGGAAGGAGCAGGCAAGGTAATAGTCTCAGGGTGATTTTTATCAAATATCAGCTTGTACTTAAGCATCTTTTCCTTATTCTTAACGATAAAATCATGTGCTACCATACTCTTATAGTCTAGAAAAGTAGGAGGCAGCAACTTCTGTTCCTTCTCATAATGTCTAATAGGTACGTTAAAATGTGCAGCGAGAAGCGAGGCGAAGATGCCTCCAAAGATGGGGCCCTTAGTACGGTTAAGATTTAACCGCTTTGCAACAATAGCGCCCATACTAAATGTGTCATCACGGAACAAGGCATGTCACAAAATAACAATATCAGGGGCACTAAGGTTGCCACAGTTTCTGCAACCAATTAAGCACCTACTAGCAAATATTGCAAAGTAACGTAAAATAGGAAAATGTATGCTAGTAATTCTTGCATCGGAAACCTTTCTCGTTTCCCTTACAACAATTGTATCAATAAACCCTTCCACATCATCACGAGGTGGTTCCTCTACACTGCCCTCAAAAGGTATCAGACAAACCCGACAAAAATCATGAAGTGACATCTCCTTATGCTCATCATATAAATAAAATTCCACCGTAGGTGGTGAGCTCCTAGCATGGAAATGAAAGATTTGCACAAAGATATTGGTGAGTAAGAGATACTGTTTGCGTTGGTCATGGAGGAAGGTGGTGAGTCCTGCATTCTCAGCCAACTCATAGAAATCATCATAAATTTCGGCTGCTCTCAAGAAATCATCACAAGGCCATTCACACGGCCGAACCTCCGCGGTGCGAGGGAGATTATACTTGGGCTTCTTGTTCTCTTCACTTTGTTTATCCTTCGAGCTTCGGCTCGATGAGCCCCTCAAAAATCTCTTCATCTTTTTCTGAAAATATCTGAAATTTTTAGTAACTTCGAAATAAAAGTGAAGCAAACTTAGCAAAATTGATAGCAACTACTCCTACATGTGCCTAGAGGCTATATCATGCATTAAAACTACTTTTGACCATATAAATTTGACATGCAAGCTCAAGATCAGGGTCACCTAAGCAGCAAAAAATTGCAATGAATAAATCACTAGAACAAAAACTAATTGGACCATTGGAGGAGTCACATACCAAAGAACAATCCCCCAAAGCAGTTTTGTGAATGGAGCTTTGAGCTGGGAGATCGAAAATGGCAGCAAGATGAGCTTGGACTCGGGTTTGAGCTGGCTAGTGATGTTTGTGGGAGGAAGAAGGAGTGTGTGGTGGCTGGAATAAGTGGAGGGGAGCCACCATGGGCCCACGAGGCAGGGGACGCGCCCAGGGGGTGGGCGCGCCCTGGACCCTCGTGACCAGGTGCTTGCTCCCCCTGTTGTGTTCTCAGTGCCAGATATTCTCAAATATTCTAGAAAAAATCATATTTAATTTTCAGGGCATTTGGAGAAATTTTATTTTTGGGGTATTTTTTATTGCATGGATAATTCAGAAAACAGACAGAAAATAATATTTTTGTTTTGTTTAATATAAATAACAAAGAGTAAAAAGAGGGTACAGAGAGTTGTGTTTTCTAACTTCATCCATCTCATGCTCATCAAAAGGAATCCACTAACAAGGTTGATCAGGTCTTGTTAACAAACTCATTTCGAATAACATGATACCGGAGAATTTCCGATTAACACTAGGTTACCTCAACGAGGATATGCATGTCCCCAACAATAAGAATATCATATTTCTTCTTGACAGTAGGAAGAGGAAATTCAAAATCTCCAATAGTAATAGTTGAAAATTTTCCAATAGAATTGATACTGTGGACTTGAGGTTGTTTCCTTGGAAAGTGTACCGTATGCTCATTACCATTAACATGAAAAGTGACATTGCCTTTGGTGCAATCAATAACAGCCCCTGCAGTATTCAAAAAGGGTCTTCCAAGAATAATAGACATATCATCCTCGGGAATATCAATAATAACAAAGTCTGTTAAAATAGTAACGTTTGCAGCCACAACAGGCACATCCTCACAAATACCGATAGGTATAGCGGTTGATTTGTCAGCCATTTGCAAAGATATTTCAGTAGGTGTCAACTTATTCAATTCAAGTCTACGATATAAAGAGAGAGGCATAACACTAACACCGACTCCAAGATCACATAAAGCAGTTTTAACATAGTTTCTTTTAATGGAGCATGGTATAGTTGGTACACCCAGATCTCCAAGTTTCTTTGGTATTCCACCCTTAAAAGTATAATTAGCAAGTATGGTGGAAATTTCAGCTTCTGGTATCTTTCTTTTATTAGTAACAATTTCCTTCATATATTTAGCATAAGGATTCATTTTAAGCATATCAGTCAAACGCATATGCAAAAAGATAGGTCTAATCATTTCAGCAAAGCGCTCAAAATACTCGTCATCCTTTTTCTTGGATGGTTTAGGAGGAAAAGGCATGGGCTTCTGAACCCATGGTTCTCTTTCTTTACCGTGCTTCCTAGCAACAAAGTCTCTCTTACCATCACGTTGATTCTTTGATTGTGGGTTATCAAGATCAACAGTAGGTTCAATTTCTACATCATTATTATTGCTAGGTTGAGCATCAACATGAACATCGTCATTAACATTATCACTAGGTTCATGTTCATTACCAGCTTATGTTTCAGCATCAGAAATAGAAATATCATTGGGATTCTCAGGTGTGTCAACAACAGGTTCACTAGAAGCATGCAAAGTCCTATCATTTTCATTTTTCTTCCTCTTAGAAGGACTAGGTGCATCTACATTAGTTCTCTGAGAATCTTGCTCAATTCTATTAGGGTGGCCCTCAGGATACAAAGGTTCCTGATTCACTTTACCTCCTGTAGTCATAACTCTAACAGTGTTATCATTCTTCTTACTATTCAATTCATTGAGCAAATCATTCTGAGCTTTAAGTACTTGTTCTACTTGAGTGGTAACCATAGAAGCATGTTTACTAATAAGTTTAAGTTCACCTTTAAGACTAGCCATATAAGCACTCAAGTGTTCAACCATATAAGCATTGTGTTTCAATTGTCTACCAACATAAGCATTAAAATCTTCTTGCTTAACCATAAAGTTATCAAATTCATCCAAACATTGGCTAGCAAATTTAGCAGGAGGGATTTCAGCTTTATCATATCTATAGAGAGAATTTACCTTTCCTACCTGTGTCAGGTTATCGAGACCATGTGTTTCTTCAACAGGCGGCAAATTAAGACCATGTATTTCTTCAATAGGAGGTAAATTCTTAACATCTTCAGCTTTAATACCTTTTTCTTTCATAGATTTATTTGCCTCTTGCATATCTTTAGGACTGAGAAATAGAATACCCCTTTTCTTCGGAGTTGGCTCAGGAGTTGATTCAGGAAGTGTCCAATTATTTTCATTAGTCAACATATTATTCAATAGAATTTCAGCTTCATCAACAGTTCTTTCCCTGAAAACACAACCAGCACAACTATCCAGGTAATCTCTGGAAGCATCGGTTAGTCCATTATAAAAGATATAAAGTATTTCATTTTTCTTGAGAGGATGGTCAGGCAAAGCATTAAGTAATCGGAGAAGCCTCCCCAAGCTTGTGGGAGACTCTCTCCTTCAATTTGCACAAAATTATATATTTCCCTTAAAGCAGCTTGTTTCTTATGAGTGGGGAAATATTTAGCAAAGAAGTAGTAAATCATATCCTGGGGACTACGCACACAACCAGGATCAAGAGAATTAAACCATATCTTAGCATCACCCTTTAATGAGAATGGAAATAATTTAAGGATATAATAGTAGCGAGTTTTCTCATCATTAGTGAACTGGGTAGCTATATCATTTAATTTAGTAAGATGTGCCACAACAGTTTCAGATTCATAGCCATAGAAAGGATCAGATTCAACCAAAGTAATTAACTCAGGATCAATAGAGAAATCATAATCCTTATCAGTAATAAAGATAGGTGAAGTAGCATAAGTAGGATCATATTTCATTCTAGCATTCAGAGTTTTTTCTTTAAGCTTAGCTAATAGTTTCTTAAGATCACTTCTATCATTGCAGGCAAGAAAGTATCTAGCAGTTTCTTCATCCATAACATAACCCTCAGGAACAACAGGTAATTCATATCTAGGGGAGAATCTTCATCATCACTTTCATCAATATTATCAGTTTCAATAATTTCATTCTCCCTAGCCCTAGCAAGTTGTTCATCAAGAAATTCACCTAGTGGCACAGTATTATCTAGCATAGAAGTAGTTTCATCATAAGTATCATGCAAAGCAGAAGTGGCATCATCAATAACATGTGACATATCAGAATGAATAACAGGTGTCGGTGTCGCAAGTTTACTCAAAACAGAAGGTGAATCAAGTGCAGAGCTAGATGGCTATTCCTTACCTCCCCTCATAGTTGAGGGAAAAATCTTGGTTCTTTGATTTTCAAGTTCTTCATAATAATAAGCAGATATAAATCCCAAGTGACTCAAAGAATAGAGCTATGCTCCCCGGCAACGGCGCCAGAAAATGTTCTTGATAACCCACAAGTATAGGGGATCACAACAGTTTTCGAGGGTAGAGTATTCAACCCAAATTTATTTATTCGACACAAGGGGAGCCAAAGAATATTCTCAAGTATTAGCAGCTGAGTTGTTGATTCAACCACACCTGGAAACATAATATCTGCAGCAAGGTATTTAGTAGCAAAGTAATATGATAGTAGTGGTAACGGTGGTAAAAGGTAACGGTAGCAAAAGTAATATTTTTGGGTTTTGTAGTGATTGTAACAGTAGCAACGGAAAAGTAAATAAGCGAAGAACAATATATGAAAAGCTTGTAGGCAATGGATCGGTGATGGAGAATTATGCCGGATGCGGTTCATCATGTAACAGTCATAACCTAGGGTGACACAGAACTAGCTCCAGTTCATTAATGTAATGTAGGCATGTATTCCAAATATAGTCATACGTGCTTATGGAAAAGAACTTGCATGACATCTTTTGTCCTACCCTCCCGTGGCAGCGGGGTCCTATTGGAAACTAAGGGATATTAAGGCCTCCTTTTAACAGAGTACCGGACCAAAGCATTAACACATAGTGAATACATGAACTCCTCAAACTACGGTCATCACCGGGAGTGGTCCCGATTATTGTCACTTCGGGGTTGCCGGATCATAACACATAGTAGGTGACTATAGACTTGCAAGATAGGATCAAGAACTCTGATATATTGATGAAAACATAATAGGTTCAGGTCTGAAATCATAGCACTCGGGCCCTAGTGACAAGCATTAAGCATAGCAAAGTCATAGCAACATCAATATCAGAACATAGTGGATACTAGGATCAAACCCTAATAAAACTAACTCAATTACATGATAAATCTCATCCAATCCATCACCTCCAGCAAGCCTACGATGGAATTACTCACGCACGGCGATGAGCATCATGAAATTGGTGATGGAGGAAGGTTGATGATGACGATGGCGACGAATTCCCCTCTTCGGATCCCTGAACGGACTCCAGATCAGCCCTCTAGAGAGAGTTTAGGGCTTGGCGGCGGCTCCGTATCGTAAAACACGATGAATCCTTATCTCTGGGTTTTTTCTTCCCAAAAGTGAATATATGGAGTCAGGGTTGAGGTTGGTGGAGCATCAAGGGGCCCACGAGGTAGGGGGCGCGCCTAGGGGGTAGGGCACGCCCCCACCCTCGTGGACAGGTGGTGGGCCCCCTGACGTGGATCTTTCTTCCAGTATTTTTTATATATTCCAAAATAATCCTCCGTTGATTTTCAGGTCATTCTGAGCACTTTTATTTCTGCACAAAAATAACACCATGGCAATTCTGCTGAAAACAGCGTCAGTCCAGGTTAGTTCCGTTCAAATCATGCAAGTTAGAGTCCAAAACACGGGCAAAAGTGTTTGGAAAAGTAGATACGACGGAGACGTATCATCCATCACACTTACGCACAATATCCTTAGTGCCTGCGTGAGCCAAGAGCCAGAAAAAACCGTGTCGAAACGCTTTCGCCACCAGGGATCTTGAGTCAACATGATGACCACAATCACCAGAGTGAATTTCATTAAGGATTTCCTGTCCTTCGTTAGGGAAAACACATCGTTGAAAACCCCTGTGATGCTTCTTCTGAGCAACTCGCCTTTAATAATAGTCATGGACTTGGAGCGTCGGACGATCTGACGAGAAATGAGTTCATCCTTAGGAAGCTCGCCACGACTCAAATAAGCCAAATAAGGAGTCATCCAATCTGGTATAGCACGAAGATTAGCCACCAACTGTGCCTCCGGGTTAGTATAGCAAGATCTTCCTCTGACGGCAATTTAATAGAGGGATTGTGGAAAACATCAAGGAAAACTTTTGGAGGTACCGGCTTATGCTGAGAGCCAAGTCGTGACAATGCATCAGCTGCCTTGTTGAGCCACCAACCAATGTGATCAACCTGATAACCTTTACAATGTATGGCAATATTAGTCACTGCTTGTCGATAAGCCGCCATGAGGGGGTCCTTGGAATCCCACTTTCCAGAAACTTGTTGAGCAACCAGATTAGAGTCACCGAGGCACCAAACTCGGCTAAGATTCATCTCTTTACCCATACAGAGGCCATGAAGGAGGGCCTCATATTCAGCTGCATTGTTAGTACAAGGAAACATAATCCTTAGAACATCAAAAACTTGTCACCTCGAGGGGAAAGACATGGTTGCTTTTTCATATTTTGAAAGACATGGGTGCTTATTCATATGCTTGAGTATTGAAGTCTTCATGTCAAAACTAGACTATTACTTTGAACAATCTAAAAGTCCAAATATCCATGCTACAAAAGAAAAGATTATGTGATGAACATGTTAGGCAACATTCCACATCAAAAATTCAGTTTTTATCATTTACCTACTCGAGGACGAGCAGGAATTAAGCTTGGGGATGCTGATATGTCTCCAACGTATCTATTATTTTTTATTGTTCCATGCTATTATATTATCATTTTTGGATTTTTTGCAATCATTTTATAGTAACTTTATATCATTTTTTGGGACTAACCTATTGACATATATAGTGCCTGGTGCCAGTTCTTTTTTGCTTGTTTTTTTACTTCATGGAGTATCAATACCAAATGGAGTCCAAATGTAGTGAAACTTTTTGGAGATTTTTTTGGACCAGAAGACATCTTGGGGCCAAGAAAGCACTAGAGGGGATCCCCGTGGGGACCACAAGACACCTGGGCACGCCAGGAGGCCCAGGCGTGACCAGGTGGGTTGTGGGCCCCATGGAGGTCTCCTGCACCACCTCTTTACCCTATAAATTCACAAATATTACAGAAACCCTAAGGGAGTTGTCGGTGTCAAAACCGGCGGATCTCGGGTAGGGGGTCCCGAACTGTGCGTCTAGGCCGGATGGTAACAAGAGGCAGGGGACACAATGTTTTACCCAGGTTCGGGCCCTCTTGATGGAGGTAAGACCCTACATCCTGCTTGATTAATACTGATGATATGGGTAGTACAAGAGTAGATCTACCACGAGATCAGAGAGGCTAAACCCTAGAAGCTAGCCTTTGGTATGATTGTATGTTGTCCTACGGACTAAAACCCTCCGGTTTATATAGACACCGGAGAGGTTAGGGTTACACAAGGTCGGTTACAAAGGAGGAGATATACATATCCGTATTGCCTAGCTTGCCTTCCACGCCAAGTAGAGTCCCATCCGGACACGAGACGAAGTCTTCAATCCTGTATCTTCATAGTCTAACAGTCCGGCCAATCGATATAGTCCGGCTGTCCGGAGACCCCCTAATCCAGGACTCCCATAGTAGCCCCTGAACCAGGCTTTCAATGACGATGAGTCCGGCGCGCAGTATTGTCTTCGGCATTGCAAGGCGGGTTCCTCCTCCGAATACACCACGGAAGAATTTTGAATATAAGGATAGTGTCCGACCCTGCAAAATAAGTTCCACATACCACCGTAGAGAATAACATTTCCACAAATCTTAATCTGCTGAAACATTTTGGCAACATGACATCATGCCATGGCCTGGTGCTTATTCGAACCGTTTTTCTTCAACCAGCTCCACAAATAACGCGAGGCGGTTTCTTGACACGTCTTGTCAAAGCAGAGATCGTGTTCCCCCAATTACGGGATTCTCATTAATATGGTCGTGGGTAACCCAACCGTGTCTAGGGCTCCTAGATTATAGGCAAGTCCAAACGGCCACGGTGAGGACGCTTGATATTCATCCTCTTTATAAAGGGACAAGGTTTTCGCTTTTTCCCTCTTGTGCTCAATCGAACCCCTCCCCCGCCTCGAGTTCTAACACCCAAAGCCCAGGTCAGGTGCTCCGGATCTTCAATCATGTCCGGATCCAGCCTTCAAGGCCGATGGATGCCCTCCTCCGTCATGGAAGAGGATATCAAGAAGTTGAGGGAGGCCAGATACCTGACCACCGAGGTTTCGCATCGGCTGCCTGCTTGAGGGCAGGTTGTCCCCACTCCCGAACCCAACGAGAACGTCGTGTTCGTCTCCCACTTCCTCCGAGGCCTAGGCCTCACTCTGGATCCCTTCGTCAGGGGTTTGATGTTCTATTATGAGCTAGATTTCCACGATCTAGCTCCAGACTCCTTTCTCCACATCTCGACATTTATTGTCGTGTGTGAGGCCTTCCTCCACATTACCCCTCACTTCGGCCTGTGGCTCAAGACCTTTGAAGTGAAGCCGAAGATGATCGAGGGGCAACATGCAGCGTGCGGAGGCGCGTCAATAAGCAAGATGGCAGGAGCTCCGTGGCCGAAAGGTTCCTTTCCAGAGGTGTCCGGATTATGGCAACGGGAGTGGTTTTACATCACGGCTCCCAGAAGTGCCAAGTGGACGGCTGGCCCCGCCTTCCGCTCGGGCCCCCACCACAACTGATGTCATGGATTAGCAGAGGACTGAGCTGGGGTCCAGCCAAGGATGTGCCTATACTGCAAAGCCGCATTCAAGATCTCTTTGAGGGATATTTTAATTTGGTTGTGGTAGTGCAAGTTATGCTGGTTCGTCGAGTCCAGCCCTGCAACCGCCGGCCCCTTCACTTATGGGAGTTCAACTCAGAAGGATCGCGCTCTATTCAAAGTTTCCTCGGCCTGACGCACGAGGAAATGTACAAGTCATTCTTCGGACCTCAAATAGAGTGTCCGGATACTACCGAGGACGTGGGCCTGAGCAGTAACCGCACCGCCGAACAAGTAAGTAATCCTCTAGCCGAACACACCGTCTTTTATTCATCATGACGTCATCTCTGAGAAATCGCTCTTTGACCAGGACTGGCTAACAAAAGCGAAGATGACTCGGTGTTCGGCCCCCCTCCCTGAGGGTTTGGAAAATCCGGTGCTGGAAAAGATGCTCGAGCTCGCACCTATCCCGGAGCCCTCAAAGGAAGATACAGGGGGAACAATATGGGCGAAAGTGGGCCCCCATCGCTGCCAGTTCCAACCAGGGAATGAGCGCCTCCATAAAGGAGGATAACTGGGGGAGGAAGAGGACTGCTTCTGAGGATCCGGAAGCCGAGGCCTCCAAACGAGAGAAGAAGTCTCCAACAGAGGGTCCTGCCTCGGGGGGTGCTCTTGCCACACAAAGTCCGCGGGGGGATCAGCCCTCCAAAGAGTCGTAAGTGATTCAAAAAATACTTTAATAGTGAAGGTATACTACCTTTCCTCTGAGGAAAATAACCGCCGCATATATCATGGGTCTTAGCCCTTCTCAACTAAGCTCGTCTTCGGGGGATCTTCTTCCGGAGATGATGGAGAGAGAAATGCCTCCCCCGAACTCCTCTGCTCAAGAAGTGGGCGGCCCTGAAGTGTCGTCACGGAGGGCCTCTCCGGATCCGGTGAGGCCAGAAGATAATCCCATAGTCACCCGAAGTCCCCAGCGTCCGGCTCTGGAAGAGAGCAAACAAAAGAGTCAGACACCGTCTGGTATGCGGTCGGACGTTCTGAGGGAGCTGTTGGAGCGAGCGGCCATCTCATAAGAACACCGTACGCTAATGGGTACGGTGATGGAAAGAATTTCCTCCGCCGAAAGCGGATTACATGAAGCCTTTATGAGTCTACTGACAGGCTTTGAGGTACGTGAAATGATATTTGATAGTACCGCACATGTTAGGTGTGCCCTGTGTAGATAGTAGCCCCTGAGACTCTGGTTGTCATCGAGAACGACGGCGAACAGAGGATCATAGTCCCAGGCAATAACCAGACTGCCTTTATGTGCAGGTGGTGGAAGCTCCGGTGGCTAGTCGGACTAGTGAGTTTGCCGAATTAAAGCGGCAACTGGATGCGGCAGACGCCGACATCGAGCTTGTTAACAAGCGGCTTGATGAATCACAGGGTAAGTAATGTTTTCTGGTGAATGTCACATAATAAGAGCAGCATGATGCCAGTATCTTTAATATGTTGTGACTGCAGATGGAGCTGCCACCATGGAGACCCTTCGGGCGGAACTCGCCCGAGCCAAGGAACAAGCGAGGGTTAGTAATGCGGCTGCTTGAAGGCGGACGAAGAGTTAAGAGCCGAGAAGGCCGCCCATTGCGAAAGCAAAGAAAAGATGGCCAAGATGGCCGTAGAATTAAAAGGCACTGCTGACCGTTGCCAGTTCCTTGAAGAAGAGAACTGAGTGAAGGCAGTGGACCTTGAGAAGGCCACGATGGCGACCAAAGACACTCGCTCTGCTATGAGGGCGAAGAAGGAGGAGCTGCGCGAAGCCGGGGATATTGCGGCTGGGAAGCCCTTTCTGCTGCAGAGGATGTTCGAAGATCCGCGGTATGCCCCTCTGGATCGGCTGTGGAGTTCGGCAGACGCATATATGGACTTGGCGGCAAGCGCTGTCTATGCGGTCGAATACTTCCGAGATCAGTCAGATCGTGAAGTAGACAAGCTGTTTTGGTCGCAATTTAACGTTCCAGAGCGTCCTCTTCCCTTGACTGATCAGCTAGCCGAATGGGCCGAACTTAATACGTTGTCCTCGCCATGAGGTCCGTTGTAGATCATTTGTGGCTGGAGAAGCCGAAGCCGAATAGCTATTTCAGCTTAGTGCAGCAGTTCCTTGGTGCGGTGCCGCGCATCAACGCGATGAAGAGGTCGGCATGCATAGAAGGCTCGCGGATGGCCTTTGCCCGTGTCAAGGCATACTGGGCGGAGATGGATGCTACCACTGTTGCGGTGCAAGGTTCGGCCATAGGCCGAGTAGCTGCCGAGCACTATTTTGAAGAGGTTCTTGAGGGTGCTCGTTTGATAGAGTCCCAGTGCTCGAAGAATATTATGTTTGAGTGACATGTATTCGCATTGTAAACACAAAGTTTTTATGAAATATAGTAAGGCTGTATTTATACTTTTACCGGAAAGTAATATGATGCCTCCTGTGCGGCCGTTTATGTATATATGTATATAACCTGAAAGATTGCAGTCGTCGGCTTCAACCCCCACGCATATAATGCGGAGGTGCTCGCAAAAAATGCATGTTCACACTTAACCCAATGTCTTGGTCCTATTAAGGAGGTGATAGCGCAGCGAACGAGGCAACCGGACTATAATGCTTTAACACTTTCACTTAGCCATAGGAGTTTGACAGTGGGGCTACTAGATTGCCCCTGGTGGCTCCGCACTCTCCCGATCTCGGGGTGCGTACATGCCTGGCCGGAAAACGGCCCTTCGTTAAGGTGGAGGAATTCTAACATTCCGATAGGTCATCGAGTGGTTGACCAGTCTCACGCTATATCATGACAGTCAGTTTTCGGCTTTCTCTACTAAGGTGCTTGTCCGGATGAACTAGGGCACAATTGCAGTAGTTCTCCTGGTGCTGCCTTAGCCGATAAAGCGGAACGTAAGGCACCAAAACACAGGAGCCGTGCAAACCCAACATTTGACCAAAGACAATGATTCGGAGCTGATGCATATAAGGCCAAACTCGCGACGCCGAACACTCCCTAAGGTATTCGATCTTTATGGTATAAACCGGGCCTAAATAGTGCCCTTTGTAAGAAGCCCCTTGTGTCCAGGTACGTGCATTATTCTGATGTGGCCACATGCCAAGACATCGGCATCCTTCTCAATTGTGCTGAGAATTCGAGGGATGTGTATCAACAAGAGACAGTAAAAAAGGTTTACGCAGGGTCTTAATCTAAAGAGAATCCTTGGAGCGGGTCCCTGCTGCACGTCTGCGCCTGTGTCTCCATTTTGCCGTATCCTGGATGGGTGTAGCACGATGGTCATCTGTAAAAGAGAGGAACTTAGGTGAAAAAGTTGTCGTGCAAAAAGGTGGTTTTTTTAAAGAAACCATGTATAATTAAAAATGAGTAAAAAATTGCCACTTGTCTGCCGCGTTGAGCCCCTTGTATTTGTAATAGGGGTGTGGCCCTCAATCCGGTATGAATTACATATAGCTGCGTCGGACTCGTCTAACTATGTCCATGGTCTTGACGACCTATCGAATGCTTTAGTTGGTGAGGCCGTTTTTAGTGTGCGGCTCCTAAGGCAGTCGCATTCTTTTCGGCACGCAAAGATCGCTCAATATTTCCGTTCTGTAGTGATGCCACGTGGACCGGGCATCTTGAGCGTGAGGGAAGCGTAATGCGGTATTGCATTAGAGCGAGCAAAAGCTTCGCGTCCAAGTAGTGCTTGATAACCACTTTGGAACGGAGCAATGTGGAAGGTTAAATGTTCGCTATGGAAGTTATCGGGGAAGCCGAATATAACTTTTAGTAGCAGGGAGCCCGTGTAGTGAGCCCCTGGGCCTGGCGTTACTCCTTTAAAGGTAGTGTTGCTATGACGGATTTTCGTTGGGTCTATCCCCATTTCGCGGATTGTATCCTGGTATATCAGGTTTAAACTGCTGCCACCGTCCACCGGGACTCGTGTAATGTGGTATCCGTCAATTATTGGGTCTAATACCAGGGCAGCCCATCCTGCACGCCGGATACTTGCTGAGTAATCACGATGGTCGAAAGTGATCCTTTGAGACGACCAGTGGCAGGACTTCGCTGTGATAGGCCCTTGGGCGTGTCTCTCTCTATCGCAGTGCCGCTTTGCTTCCCTTGATCACGTGTAACACGTTGACTGTTTTGACTTCTGGTGGAAACTTCTTTTGTTCCCCAGTGTCTTGCTTGAGAGGCCCATCCTCGTCTTTGCTTGGTGTATCCTCCCCCTTGTGTACGGCGTTGAGCTTGCCGGACTGCTTGAAGACCCAACATTCTCTGTGGGTATGATTAGCGGGTTTACCAGGGGTGCTATGGATCTGACATACTTGGTCGAGAATTTTGTTTAGGCTGGATAGTTCGTCTTTGGCGCCTTTAGAGGGCGGCTTTTGCTGACTTGGCCGAGAGCTTTTGAATTCGGCGTTTACTGCCGTGCTCTTCGTGCTGTCTTCTTTATTCCGGCGTTTGTTATTGTTGTTGCGCCATGATTTCCCGTTTCCATCTCTAGCTTCGGATGTACTAGGGTCGCTGGTGCTGCATCTGGCTAGCCAGCTATCCTCACCCGCGCAAAAGCGGGTCATGAGGCTTGTTAATGCTGCCATTGTTCTCGGCTTTTCTTGGCCGAGGTGTCTGGCAAGCCATTCGTCACGGACGCTATGCTTAAAAGCTGCCAAGGCTTCAGCGTCCGGACAGTCGACTATTTGGTTCTTTTTAGTAATAAACCTGTTCCAAAGCTTTCGGGCTGACGCTCCGGGCTGTTGAGTTATATGACTCAAATCGTCCGCGTCCGGAGGTCGGACATAAGTCCCTTGAAAATTTGCCCGAAAAGCGTCTTCGAGCTCTTCCCAGCTTCCAATGGAGTTTTCGGGGAGCCTTTTAAGCCAATGCTGAGCTGGCCCTTTGAGTTTGAGGGGTAAGTATTTAATGGCATGGAGATCGTCTCCTCGAGCCATATGGATGTGGAGGATATAGTCCTCAATCCAGACCCCATGGTCTGTTGTTCCGTCGTATGCCTCTATGTTTACGGGTTTGAATCCCTCTGGAAATTCATGGTCCAGCACCTCATCGGTGAAACATAGGGGGTGTGCGGCGCCCCTATATCTGGGCGTGCTGTGGTGTTCGGATGTTTGGTGTGTTGCATCGTGTGCTGGAGCGCGCTTGCGCGGTCCATAGATGGATCTAGTTGCTCCGTTCTTTTGATGCGAGCACTTGCGTGGATCGCGTATTGGCTTCTGTGCGGCGTTGCTTGCCACTCCATGTTGCCCGTGAGGTCGTCTATCTGGCCGGGTGGCCGTTTTAATTTTTGTTTGCGGGGGATCTAAGGCATCTTCATCGAATTCAGGTAGCAACTTCCGCTTTGGGTAGCTCTTGGTGAGGCGATTACCGCCATACTTCGCTGCTGTGTTGAGTACTTTACTCCATCTGATTTGGAGTGTGTCTTGCGCCTCCTTGAGCCTTTGCTTCTGCCTTTTTAGAATCCTCGTGGTGGCAACAAGCCTTTGATGGGCATTTTGTTGCTCTGGGCGTCTGTCTGGTGTTATGTCCTCCGGACTATTATCCATGACAGAGTTGGTTTGTTCGGTTTGATTCTCCGCGTTGCCGTGGTCCAGTAGTGGTTCGCCCTGCTCTAACGCTGGGTCTGTATGATCATTATTTCTGTCGAGGCGGGATTTGGGGCGGCGCTTAAGCCACCGCTTTGACTGCTTCTCGAGGGGAAAACCCTTCGTTGCGTCCTTCCGTTCCTCGTTGTCGTTTTCCTTTGGTGTGTCCACCATGTATACGTCATGTGATGAGGTGGACGTCCAGTTCCCTGTGGGCAGTGGTTCCTCTTTGTCCCTCGCATCATCGTCCATACCGTCGATGTCTTCGGAGTCAAAGTCGAGCATGTCGGTTAAGTCATCGACAGTGGCTACTAAGTGGGTGGTGGGTGGGTCGCGAATTTCTTCGTTGTCCGCATCCCAGTCCTGCCGAACATAGTTCGGCCAGGATCCTCCTGATAAGGAGAGAGACCTTAACGAGTTCAGTATGTCACCAAAGGGCGAGTGCTGAAAAATATCCATGGAGGTAAACTCCATGATCGGCGCCCAATCAGATTCGATAGGAACGGGCTCAGGCGGTTCGGAGTCCATGGCCGGAGAAGGATCCGGCAGTTTAACAACATGGCTCTCGTGCAAGGTAAGGTCGATGTTCGGCTCGATCGCCGCTGAGGGTAAGGCCTCTGTGGCGGGTTCCATCCACCCGTCCGCGGAAGGCGCAACTGGCTCCGAATTGAGGGTCGGAGCGGCTGTCGGTGCGATCTCCTTAACACTGTCCGATGGGAGAGCTAAGTCATACTCAACGTGACCGCGTGGCGCACAAGGTAGAGGCTCGAATCCGTTGAAGATCAAATCTCCACGGATATCGGCCGCGTAGTTTAAGCTTCCAAACCTGACCTGGTGGCCAGGGGCGTAACTTTCAATCTGCTCCAGATGGCCAAGCGAATTGGCCCACAGTGCAAAGCCGCCGAACACGAAGATCTGTCAGGGGGGAAAAGTCTCACCCTGGACTGCATCATTATTCATGATAGTAGGAGCCTTCAAGACTGACGGCGACGACACAGAGGAACTCTCAATGAAAGCACCAATGTCGGTGTCAAAACCGGCGGATCTCGGGTAGGGGGTCCCGAACTGTACGTCTAGGCCGGATGGTAACAGGAGGCAGGGGACACAATGTTTTACCCAGGTTCGGGCCCTCTTGATGGAGGTAAAACCCTACGTCCTGCTTGATTAATATTGATGATATGGGTAGTACAAGAGTAGATCTACCATGAGATCAGAGAGGCTAAACCCTAGAAGCTAGCCTATGTATGATTGTATGTTGTCCTACAGACTAAAACCCTCCGGTTTATATAGACACCGGAGAGGTTAGGGTTACACAAGGTCGGTTACAAAGGAGGAAATATACATATCCGTATTGCCTAGCTTGCCTTCCACATCAAGTAGAGTCCCATCTGGACACGAGACGAAGTCTTCAATCCTGTATCTTCATAGTCTAACAGTCCGGCCAATCGATATAGTCCGGCTGTCCGGAGACCCCCTAAGCCAGGACTCCCACAGGAGTCGACGAAGAACAATTCCAGCCGCCGCAAGTCCCAGAACCACGAGATCCAATCTAGCACCATCATAGAGGGGTTCATCATCCTCATTGGTGCCTCTCTGATGATGCGTGAGTAGTCCACCATAGACCTAAGGGTCTGTAGGCAGTATCTAGATGGCTTCTTCTCCCTTTTTGATTCTCAATACAATGGTCTCTTGGAGATCTATTTGATGTAATTCTTTTTGCGGTGTGTTTGTTGTGATCCGATGAACTTTGAGTTTATGATCAGATCTATATCCATGAATATTATTCGAGTCTTCTTTGATCTCTTATATGCATGATTATTTACAGCCTCGCATTTCTTCTTCAAATCTTTGGTTTATTTAGGCCAACTAGATCGATTTTTCTTACCATGGGAAGAGGTGCTTTGTGATGGGTTCGATCTTGCGGTGTCCTCTCCCAGTGACAGATGGGACAGCGAGGCATGCATGTATAGTTGCTATTAAGGATAACAAGATGGGGTCTATTCCTACATAAATAGATCTTGTCTACATCATGTCATCGTTCTTATTACATTACTCCGTTTCTCCATGAAGTTAATACACTAGATGCATGCTGGGTAGCGGTCGATGTGTGGAGTAATAGTAGTAGATGCAGGCACGAGCCGGTCTACAAATCTTGGACGTGATGCCTATATATTGATCATTGCCTTGGATATCGTCATAATTATTCGATATTCTATCAATTGCCCAACAGTAATTTGTTTACCAACCGTATGTTATTTTCTCCAGAGAAGCCACTAGTGAAATCTACGGCCCTCGGGTCTATCTTTTATCATATTGCTTTTAGATCTATTTTTATTCGCGTTTGTTTTCAGATCTATTTTTCCAAAAACCCAAAATTACCTAGCTGCACTTTTTCTTTATATATTTATTTTGTGTTTTTGCAAGATCTATTTATCCAAAATTATACAAACTGATCTATCTTTACCAAGGAGGGATTGACAACCCCTCTTACGCGTTGGGGTGCGAGGATTTGTTCTTTGCGTGCAGGTACTGTTTACATAGTGTTGCTTGGTTCTCCTCCTGGATTGATACCTTTGTTTCATAACTAAGGGAAATACCTACCGTAGTTGTACTGCATCATCCCTTCCTCTTTGGGGAAATACCGACGCAGCTCAAGCTGCATCAGAGCCGGCTTACAGGAGTAAATGACTCCTATAAAACTTGTTGATATTTGTGAGCCCGACTATGGCTCTGTAATAGGGTAGTTATGATACTTGCTCTAACTATGATGTCGTGCACTTGATACTTTTGCAGAATATATTTGAGTCGATGCGGTGTTTTGTTAACCCACCTGATTTCTGTATGCTTGTATTATGTTTCTGCTTGCATCAATGAGCAATTGTTGATAATCTATGAATTTGGCGCTTGGGTGTTTAATAGTGATAATAGATTGATAACCCGGTGTGCTATTTCCGGGCGACTCATGATCGCTTGTAGCTCACTCTTGATCAACATAATCCGGTGTACTATTGACCTGGTGACTCATAGTCGGAATTAGATTTGATCAACGCGGAGGGGATCCTGTAAAACAGAAATTTAAAGTCGTAGATAAAAAGAAGTATTAGGCCGGCTTTCGAGGCGCGACAAAAAGACCAGCTTTCGACGCTTGGATCTTGCTTCAATGAAGCTGGCATGATAGCCCATGGTTTATCCTAGTTTTCTCTAAGCCGGCTATCACATGACATAAGCCGGCGTTTTAACCTTGATAAGTTCAGGGTCATAATAGATTGACTGTCAAGAGTACGCCGAGTCATCTTGGCGGAGTAGTATCAAGCAAATAGGCAGGTTTAACCATGATTTATAATGGCATATGTCGGGTCAAGAGGGATGTTAATGGCTAAACTCGATGAGTTGGAAGCTCCTGAGTGACCTATGACCAGAAAATAAATGGTCATTCACAATATTTGAGACGAAACGACAGAGGCCCCGAGTTTCGGGGATGTTGGCTTTATTATAATGATCATAAAGATATATACAAAGTTATTTTACAAGATAAGGTGCCAGTGGCTCTCAGGTATAGTAAGGCCAAAGATGAACAATGTTCCATGGGCTGTTTGTTTCTTCCTCTGAGGTACGTGAGTTTTTGTGTTCACGTATGTCAATCGGATAATATGACCCATTCTTGAGGTTCTTGCTGATGAAAAAAGGCCCTTCCCATGGAGGGGGAAGCTTATGCATACATGTTTATTCTTGTATTAGAAGGAGCACTAAGCCGCCCTCCTGGAAAGTATGGTTGTGAACTCTACGACTACGATAGTGATGTAAGTCTTGCTGATATATTGCATACTGTGATGCGGCAAAGACGTTCTTCTTCCAAGGCATTCAAAGAGTCCCGACGAGCTTGTTCATTATCTTCCTCGACATAAGTTGCCACTCTTGGAGAATCATGACGGATGTCACTAGGTAACATAGCTTCTGCGCCATAGACCATGAAGAAGGGCGTGTATCCTATTGATCTATTGGGGGTGGTCCATATACTCCAAAGGACGGAGGGGAGCCCTCAACCCAACAAACTGGAGTACGCTCCAGGGGAACCATGAGCCTTGGCTTGATACCTCGTAAAATCTCCTGGTTGGCGCGTTTTGCTTGCCCATTGGACTGAGGATGTGCTACCAATGCTACATCAAGCCGGATATATTCGTGTTGGTAAAATTGCTTCATAGCTCCCTTGGACAAGTTAGTTCCATTATCAGTGATGATGCTGTGCGGATAACCAAATCGGAAGATCAATTTTTTCAGGATCTGAATTGTCGTGGCTGCATCGCAATTGCTTATTGGCTCTGCTTCAACCCACTTGGTAAATTTATCAACGACAGCCAAAAGGTGGGTCTTCTTATCCTTTGACCACTTGAACGGGCCAACTATATCAAGTCTCGAGACAGCGAATGGCCAGGTAATTGGAATCATCCGAAGTTCTTGAGCCGGAACATGATCTTGACATGCCAACTTCTGGCATCCATCACACTTACGCACAATATCCTCAGCGCCTACATGAGCCATGAGCCAGTAAAGCCCGTGTCGAAACGCTTTCTCCACCAGGGATCTTGAGCTGACATGATGACCACAATCACCAGAGTGAATTTCATTAAGGATTTCCCGTCTGTCGGTGTCAAAACTGACGGATCTCGGGTAGGGGGTCCCGAACTGTGCGTCTAGGCCGGATGGTAACAGGAGGCAAGGGACACGAAGTTTTACCCAGGTTCGGGCCCTCTCGATGGAGGTAAAACCCTACGTCCGGCTTGATTAATATTGATGATATGGGTAGTACAAGAGTAGATCTACCACGAGATCAGAGAGGCTAAACCCTAGAAGCTAGCCTATGGTATGATTGTTGTTCTGTATGTTGTCCTACGGACTAAAACCCTCCGGTTTATATAGACACCGGAAAGGGTTAGGTTACACAAAGTCGGTTACAATGGTAGGAGATCTGCATATCCGTATCGCCAAGCTTGCCTTCCACGCCAAGGAAAGTCCCTTCCGGACACGGGACGAAGTCTTCAATCTTGTATCTTCATAGTCCAGGAGTCCGGCTGAAGGTATAGTCCGGCTATCCGAACACCCCCTAATCCAGGACTCCCTCAGTAGCCCCTGAACCAGGCTTCAATGACGACGAGTTCGGCGCGCAGATTGTCTTCGGCATTGCAAGGCGGGTTCCTCCTCCAAGTACTTCGTAGAAGATTTTGAACACAAAGATAGTGTCCGGCTCTACAAAATAAGTTTCCACATATTGCCATAGAGAGATTAATATTTACACAAATCTAATCTGCTGACGTATTCCGTAGCGTGACACACCACGGCCAAGCCTTTATCCGAGTCGTTTCATTATCCCACCTCAGCGCGTCATGCGAGGCGGTTTCCTTGGCACGTCTTGTCAAAGCAGAGATCGTGTCCCCTTATTCCGGGATTCTCATCAATATGGGCGTGGGTAACCCAACCGCGCCATTGATTACGGCGCTTGGAGATAAGCGAGTTTTACCAGGCTGGGGGGAACACGTAGTTGCATCCATCCATATAAGGGGATAAGGATCCACCTTTTCACCTACGCCTTCTTCCTCCTTTGCCTATCCATTCTCGCGCACTTGAGCTCCAGCGCCCAAGTCCGCACTCCCACCTCAACCTTCGCCAGCCATGTCCAGAGCGGGAGGCAAGTGGATGGTCTCCTCCGTCACGGAGGGACACATCAAAAAGCTGAGGAAGGCCGGATACCTGTCTAACGACATCGCGTACCGGCTTCCCGAAAAGGGGCAGCTCATCCCCACCCCTAGGCCCCATGAGAGGGTGGTGTTCCTCCCCCAATTCCTCCGCGGACTGGGCTTCCCTCTCCACCCATTTGTCCAGGGGCTCATGTTCTATTACGGCCTAGATTTCCACGATCTGGCCCCGAACTTTGTCCTCAACATCTCGGCGTTTATCGTCGTGTGCGAGGCTTTCCTTCGCATCCGCCCCCATTTCGGCCTATGGCTCAAGACTTTCAATGTCAAGCCGAAGGTGGTGCGCGACAACCAGGCAGAGTGCGGAGGCGCCATGGTGGGCAAGATGGCCAACGTCTTATGGCTCGAGGGCTCCTTTGTGGAGACCCTGAAGGGGTGGCAATCGGGGTGGTTTTACATCACCGAGCCGCGCGACCCCGAATGGGCCGCATCCCCCGAGTTTCGATCCGGACCCCCTACGCGGCTCACCTCCTGGAAGGAGACCAGCCTGTCGTGGGGTAAAAAAGGAGAGCTGACCGGACTCCAAACATGCATCCAAACCCTAGTGGACAAGAAGCTCAAGCTTGTCAACGTAGTCCAGGTTATGCTCATCCGCCTGATCCTCCCGTGTCAACAACGGGCTTTCAACCTATGGGAGTTCGACCCGGCGCGGCACCAAACTCTAAGAAGGCTCTTCAACACGACGTACGAAGATGCCTGGAAGGTCCTTTTCAAGGGCGCCGAGGCCCCCGCATCCGCTACCGAGGATCGCGGATTCAGTATGCAGCGTCACGCTCATGCGGTAAGCTGTTTTTTTCCTTTTACAGGGTATCAGTTTTTCATAGTTTGATTCCATGCGGGATCTAAGCTCCCTTACCTTTGACAGGATTGGCAGGTGACGTCCGGACGGATCAACTGTCCGACCCCTTTGCCCGAAGGCCCAGCGGACGCTCGCTTGGCGAAGCTGCTGGTTCTGGCACCCTATGTAGTGCCGGAGAAGAAGGCCACGAAGAAGGCCATGGGGACTCGAAAGAGTGCCCGGCGCCAGGAGGTGTCGGATCCATCATCAGACGGTTCCGAGGCGCATTCCTCCCATGAAGACGAGGAGGAAGAAGAAGAGACCTCTTCCCCTCTAGCGGGAGGAGAGAAGAAAAGGAAGGCCGCCCTCTCTGGGGAGGACGGAGGGTCCCAGAAGGGGAAAACCCTTCCTCTAGGCTACTCCACCGACGCCGACGACGGCAGAGAGGAGTGGCCGCCCAAGGCCAAGCCCCTGGAAAAATCGTAAGTATCCGGATACCAGAGTAATTCACAGTATTCGTTCATTGCACAGCTTTCCCTTATGTCGAATATGTTTATGCAGCCCACCCAAAGTCCGACTCGACGCATCGTCGAGCGGCTCACTGGACTCGTCGGATGTGAACTCGCTTCCGACAGCTTCCTCCCCCCGCCCTACGGACGACACCGAAGTGTTGTCCCAACAGGTTCCAAGCCGGGAGGAGGTGGTCCTGGAGGCGTCGCAAGGCGACCTCCCGGACTCCAGGAGTAAAGGGGGTGAAACCCCCCCAGGGCTCCAAGTCCGGCTCCAGGCCGGACACCGCTCCGGAACCTTCAAAGGTTCCAGAGTCCGGCGGGGGACCTCCTTCCAAGAGGAGCAAGCCCACCATGCCGGTGACCCCCGTCCAACCAGAGGCACTGGACAATATGTTGGAGGCGCTCCAAGGCGCCTCCATCGACGAGGAGCACCGCACCATTATGAGTGCGGTGGTCCAGAAGGTTCAGTCTACCAAGAGCGGACTGACTGAAGCTTGTACTAGCCTTTTAACAGGCTTTGAGGTAAGTAAAGAATGTGTAAATAATATTACCGCATAGACAGTAGCCCTTGATTCTCTGTTTGGCGTTCGGGAAGAAAAGCCGAATAGAGGATCAAAATAAAATTCGTAGGAGTCTAACAAAAAGGAGTCAATATGCGTATGCAGGCTTCTCTGCTTGCGTCCGCCGCACTGACTGCGGAAGTGGACACGCTAAAGCAAAACCTCGAGCGGTCTGAGCAAGAGCTCAGGCGTGCCAAGAAGCAGCTCGAGGACAATGAAGGTAAGAAATACCTTGTTTAAATATATATAAAGAGGTGCAATTGCAAAAAATGACAGGATTATCGTGGCTATTGTAGGAGCCCCGTCTGAGGTGGCGACCCTTAAGCAAGCACTGGTCGAGGCCGAGAAGAGGGCGGCCATGGAGCTCATCGAGCGGGAGAAGTATGAGGCCGAGGTTGGCTAGGTACGGTAAGAGCTCCAGGCTCTCATGGAAAAACATGAGAGTTTGGAGCTTGACTCAAAGACACGAGCATCCGAGCTCGTGGTGGCTATTGACAACGCCAAGTCTGCCAAGGCCGAATCCCAGAAGACCCTCCAGGAGTTGGATGAGGTGAAGAAGATAGCGGCGGGTAAGGCATTCTTTATGCAAAGCAAACACATAAACGTGAGTTACTTGTTACTTACCCGAATCCGGAGCTCTCCAGGAGCGTTCGCAGATCTTCCCCGGAGTGTGTCCGATGCCGCCGCATTCTATCGAGCCGAGGAGGGCAGCTCGACAGAGAAGGTGTTCTGGTCTTAGTATGCTGAGGCCGGACACCCCGTGCCCCTGAGCGACCAGCTGAAGCAACTGGTCAAGCTCCACAAGGCGGCTGAACAGGCCATGAAGGGCCTACTAGTTCGGCTGTGGCCTGGAGAGGCTCTGCCTGGGAGCTATTTCGGGCTGGTGCGGCGGCTGGTGGAGGCCTGTCCAAGGCTCGAAGTCATCAAGCGCTCCGTCTGCATTGAAGGTGCCCTAGGGCTCTTGCCCGTGCTAAGGTGCACTGGGCAAGCTGGATGCTGAGAAGCTTGTGAAGGACGGGCCACCGCTGGGGAAAGAGCATCGCAAGCCCGAGAATTATTATAAGGATGTTCTGAAGGGTGCCTGCCTTGTGGCGGATGAATGTTCTAGAGATGTAATTTTTGAGTGAAACTTGCTCGTTTTGTCCTGTGCGCTGAAAACTTGTTCATAGGCGCTAAGCAATGCTGTTGGAATTTAAAATATTACCTTCTGTGCGGCTGTTTATCAATTCTGTGAGATGGCAAGTCGTCAGCTTCTGCCCCCGTGCCGCTAGTGCTGGGGTGTTCGGGGATAAACCTGAGCGCTCTTTTTCCCATGTTTGGGTCCTTCGAGGGAGGCGCTCAACCCAATGAACAAGGCAATCGGACTATAATGCGTGAACACTCTCACTTAGCCATAGAATTCTATGATTTTAAATTTCGGCGAAGCCCCTGGTATTCGGAAGACCGAGTTCGGGGCGCTATCCATGCCTTGGCCGGACAGAGCCGGCTCCTCGCTCGAAGCGGCAAAAGTCGTTAGGGACTCGAAAAACCTCTCAAACAGTGACCAGCTCTCGCTTCATCATGACAATCAGTTTTAGCTTTCTCCACTGAGGTGCTCGACCCAGCTCAACTGGGGCACAATCGCAGTGGTTCTCCTAGTGCTACCTTAGCCGATATAGCGGAATGTAAGGCACCAAAACATAGGAGCTGGGCAAACCCAACTATTGACCCAAGACATGATCCGGAGCCGATGCATATAATGCTATAAGTTCGGGGTGCCGCACTTGTTAAAGTGTTCGGACTTCTCACACCATATTGAGGGGTACTAAAGCCCCTGGCGTATTTAGGCCGTACCAAAGTGTACGGGTACAATGTGTCGTTAAGGAACATATATACATATAAAAAAAGAGTAATGCAAAAATAGACAAAAGCTATGCACTGTTTATTAAAGAGGGCTGCGATCAAAGCAGAACGATACAAATAATGCGATAAGCAAAAGGTTGGACTATGTAACATGTCCGTTCCAGGGGCAAGCTGCGGAATAGTATGCGAAACAGGTATACTGCCACCTGGGAGTTCCATAATGCGGCGCGGCTTGTCTACTTCCCTGGTTCTTGCATCATTTGTGCGGCAATTGAACTGCCGAACAGGCCTTCCAAAGTGTGGAGTCCTGAAAGTAAGAGAAAATTAAAAAATCGGCAGCCCCTGGTGCAGTTTAAGCCGTGTTTCGGGCGTGCCGTGATGGTGCCCCTCCCCCTGTACCCATGGTATCTCTAGAGCGTAGTTATGTACGCGAAGTACTGGCGTCTCCTTTTTGCGAGGGTTGGGGTTGGGGCCGCATTGCTACGCCTTCTCGAATCGTGCCAGGTGGTCTTATTGTAGGTTAATCCGGGCGCGCTTGACGGTGTCCGGTCGTTTAGTGGCCGGACTGGAAAACTCCCTGGAGAGGCTACTTTGTACTTCCGCTGCAAGGGCCGCCGTGTGCTCCTCCGTTCGGAGGGAGCGTTCGGTGTTTCCATTGACCATAATTACTCCTCGAGGGCCTGGCATCTTGAGCTTAAGGTATGCGTAGTGCGGTACCGCATTGAACTTGGCGAATGCGGTTCGCCCGAGCAGTGCGTGATAACCACTGCAGAACAGGACAATGTCAAAGATTAACTCCTCGCTTCGGAAGTTATCCGGAGATCCGAAGACCATTTCAAGTGTGACTGAACCTTTACAGTTGGCCTCTACACCTGGTATTACGCCTTTAAAGGTCGTTTTGGTGGGCTTAATCCTCGAGGGATCTATGCCCATTTTCCGCACTGTATCCTGGTAAAGCAGTTTCAGGCTACTGCCGCCGTCCATAAGGACTCTAGTGAGATGAAATCCGTTAATAATTGGGTCTAGAACCAATGCGGCGAATACGCCATGACGGATGCTAGTGGGATGGTCCCTTCGATCAAAGGTGATCGGGCAGGAGGACCATGGGTTGAACTTTGGGGCGACTGGCTCTACCGCGTATACATGCCTTAACGCGCGCTTCCGCTCCCTTTTGGGGACGTGGGTTGCGTATATCATGTTCACCGTCCGCACTTGTGGGGGAAAACCCTTCTGTCCACTGTTATTCGGTGGCCGGGGCTCCTCGTCGTCATCGCTATGCAGCCCCTTGTCTTCATTTTCGGCGTTTAACTTGCCTGCCTACTTGAACACCCAACAATCCCTATTGGTGTGATTGGCCGGCTTTTCGGGGGTGCCATGTATCTGGCACAAGCGGTCGAGTATTCGGTCCAAACTGGACCGGCCTCTAGGATTCCTTTCGAATGGCTTTTTCCGCTGACCGGATTTAGAGCCTCTGAATCCGGCATTAACTGTCGTATCCTCAGCATTGTCTCCGTTAATACGGCGCTTCTGCTTGTTGCGACGCGACCTGCCACTACTGTCCCTGGTATCCGAATTACAAGGGTTCTTGGTCATATTGTTGCTACGAGCAAGCCAGCTGTCTTCTCCCGCGCAAAAGCGGGTCATGAGTGTCATTAGTGCTGCCATAGACTTCGGCTTTTCCTGTCCAAGGTGCCGGGCAAGCCACTCGTCACGGATATTGTGCTTGAAGGCTGCTAGGGCCTCAGCGTCCCGACAGTCGACTATTTGATTTTTCTTTGTTAGGAACCATGTCCAGAATTGCCTCGCCGATTCCTCTGGCTGCTGAATTACGTGACTTAGGTCATCGGCGTCTGGGGGTCGCACATAAGTGCCCTGGAAATTGTCGAGGAATGCGGCTTCCAGGTCCTCCCAACAACTGATTGATCCTGTTGGCAAGCTGTTAAGCCAATGCCGAGCTGGTCCTTTAAGCTTAGGTGGGAGGTATTTGATGGCGTGGAAATCATCGCCGCGGGCCATGTGGATATGAAGGAGATAATCCTCGATCCATACCGCAGGATCTGTTGTGCCATCATATGATTCGATGTTTACGGGTTTGAAACCCTCGGGGATTTTATGATCCATTATTTCGTCTGTGAAGCATAGTGGGTGTGCGGAGCCTCTGTACTGGGCTATATCATGACGTAGCTCCAATGAGCTTTGTCTACTGTGTTCGGCCCTGCTGAATTTGTGGACGGCGTGACGGTTACCGTCTCGAGCCATGGGGCGCCCATGCGATCTGTAGATCGATCTTGTTTGCCTTGCCTTGTCCTCCAACATATCACGTAAGTCCGGCGCATATTCCCGTGCCTTGGTATGGGGTGCGGCTTGAGTGGAGGGCCGAGAGGCCTCTCTGTCGCGGCCACGAGGTGGCCGGTTGGCCGCATCGAGTGCTTCCTCCTCTAATCGGGGTAGCAACCTGCGCTTTGTGTAGCTCTTGGAGGGGCGTTCGAGTTTATGCTCTTCGGCCGCAAGGACTTCATTCCATCTGTCGACTAGCAAATCTTGATCAGCTCTAAGCTGTTGCTGTTTTTTCTTGAGGCTTCTTGCTGTGGCCATAAGCCTGTGTTGAAAATGCTCTTGCTCGACGGGATCCTCTGGCACGACGAATTCGTCGTCATCGAGGCTTGCCTCGTCTTCGGAGGGAGGCATATAATTATCGTCCTCGACCTCTCTCTCTGTCGCTCTCTCATGAGGGCTGGTTTCTCCATACTCCTGTGCTAAATCTTGCTGGAGGGGGTTTTCTTCGGCACTTTCCGGAGTATTATTATCTCCCGTGCTGGAATCACCGTATTTGTTTGGGCGGGATTTTGAGCGGCGCCACTGACGCTGGCGCTTAGGCTATTTCTTGGAGGGGTCATCCTCCACTGTTCCATCGCCATCTCCTTCTTTTGGAGTGTCCACCATGTATATGTCATATGACGAGGTGGCTTTCCAGGGCCTGATAGGCGCTGGTTCTTCATCGTCTCCTTCATCGGCGTCCATACCGTCGATGTCTTCGGAGTCGAAGTCGAGCATGTCGGTTAAATCGTCGACAGTGGCTACAAAGTGGGTGGTGGGTGGGCTTTGAATTTCTTCATCATCCGTACCCCAACCTTGCTGACCATAGTCCGGCCAGGGCTCTCCTGATAAAGAGAGAGACTTCAGTGTCTTCAGAATATCGCCGAAAGGCGAGTGCTGAAAGATGTCCGCGGCAGTGAACTCCATGATCAGCGCCCAATCAGATTCGATTGGCAGGGGCGCGAAGGGTTCGGAGTCCGAAGAGGAGTCCGGCTCCTTGGAGTCACGAGTCTCGCAGAGTGTGGGGCTGGTGTTTGGCTCGATCGCCGTTGGGATCGCAGCCCCCGAGGCGGCGTCCAACCACCCATCCTTGATCGGCGCAGTTGGCTCCGAATTAAGGGTTGAAGCCGATGCGGGTGCGGCCTCCAGGGCACTGTTCGGCGGCAGAGCTAGATCATGCTCGTCGTGACAGTGAGGCGCGCTCGGCAGTGGCTCGAATCCGTCGAAGATCAAGTCCCTGCGGATGTCAGCCGTGTAGTTTAAACTTCCAAATCTGACCTGACGGCCAGGGGCATAGCTTTCGATCTGCTCCAGATGGCCAAGTGAATTGGCCCGCAGTGCGAAGCCGCCAAAGACGAAGATCTGTCCGAGGAGGAAGGTCTCACCCTGGACTGCATCACCATTGATGATCGTAGGAGCCATCAAGCCTGACAGCGATGACACAGAGGAACTCTCAATGAAAGCACCAATGTCGGTGTCAAAACCGGCGGATCTCGGGTAGGGGGTCCCGAACTGTGCGTCTAGGCCGGATGGTAACAGGAGGCAAGGGACACGAAGTTTTACCCAGGTTCGGGCCCTCTCGATGGAGGTAAAACCCTACGTCCGGCTTGATTAATATTGATGATATGGGTAGTACAAGAGTAGATCTACCACGAGATCAGAGAGGCTAAACCCTAGAAGCTAGCCTATGGTATGATTGTTGTTCTGTATGTTGTCCTATGGACTAAAACCCTCCGGTTTATATAGACACCAGAAAGGGTTAGGGTTACACAAAGTCGGTTACAATGGTAGGAGATCTGCATATCCGTATCGCCAAGCTTGCCTTCCACGCCAAGGAAAGTCCCTTCCGGACACGGGACGAAGTCTTCAATCTTGTATCTTCATAGTCCAGGAGTCCGGCTGAAGGTATAGTCCGGCTATCCGAACACCCCCTAATCCAGGACTCCCTCACCGTCCTTCTTCAGGGGACACACAATGTTGAAAAACCCCTGTGATTCTTCTTTTGTGCAACTCGCCTTTAATAATAGTCATGGACTTGGAGCGTCGGACGATCTGACGAGAAATGAGTTTATCCTCAGGAAGCTCGCCGCAAGTCAAATAAGCCAAATAAGGAGTCATCAAATCTAGTATAGCACGAAGATTATCCATCAACTGTGCCTCCGGGTCAGCTATAGCAAGATCTTCCTCTGATAGCAATTTAATAGAGGGATTGTGGAAAACATCAAGGAAAACTTTTGGAGGGACCAACTTACGCTGAGAGCCAAGTCGTGACAATGCATCAGCCGCCT
Source organism: Triticum urartu (assembly GCF_003073215.2). NCBI lineage: Eukaryota > Viridiplantae > Streptophyta > Magnoliopsida > Poales > Poaceae > Triticum > Triticum urartu. The sequence goes on along the minus strand of NC_053022.1, from coordinate 444,389,704 downwards.
TGTTGAGCCACCGATCAATGTGATCAACCTGATAACTTTTAAAATGTCTAGAGATTTAGTCACTGCTTGTCAATAAGCCGCCATGAGGGGGTCCTTGGAATCCCACTTTCCAGAAACTTGTTGAGCAACTAGATCAGAGTCACTGAGGCACCAGACTCGGCTAAGATTCATCTCTTTAGCCATACGGAGGCCATGAAGGAGGGCCTCATATTCAGCTACATTGTTAGTACAAGGAAACATAATCCTTAGAACATAACAAAACTTGTCACCTTGAGGGGAAGATAAGATGACTCCAGCCCCCGAGCCCTCCAATTGCTTGGAACCATCAAAATGAATTGTCCAATAAGTGTTGTCTGGCTTCTCCTCGGGACCTTGAAGTTCAGTCCAATCGTTGTTGAAATCCACACATGTTTGAGACTTGATAGTTTTCTGGGGTACATATTTCAGATGATGCGGCCCAAGCAAAATTGCCCACTTAGCAACCTGACCTGTAACTTCCCTGTTCTGGATGATATCTCCCAAAGGGGTGGAGCTTACTACAGTGATGGGGTGTTCCTGGAAATAATGCTTCAACTTGCGACTAGCCATGAAGACACCAAATACTGGTTTCTGCCAATGCAGATACCTCTGCTTGGACTCTGACAAAACTTCACTGATCTAATAAACTGACCTTTGGACTGGATATTCTTTGCCAGCCTCATTGCTCTCTGCGGCGATGATGCGGCTTGAAGCTACATCGGTATTTCCCCAAAGAGGAAGGGATGATGCAGCACATCGGCGGTAGGTATTTCCCTCATATATGAAACCAAGGTTATCGAACCAGTAGGAGAACCAAGCAACACAACGTAAACAACACGTGCACATAAATAACAACTTCTCACAACCCACGTTTAAAAGGTGTTGTCAATCCCTTTCGGGTAGAGGCACCCCAAGATGGGCAAACGGACGTGAATAAAATTGTAGTAGATTGATTGATCGAACGCCAAATAAAATAAATAAGAATAAATTGCAGCAAGGTATTTTTGTATTTTTGGTTTAATAGATCTGAAAATAAAAGCAAAGGAAAATAGATCGCAAAGGCAAATAATATGAGAAAGAGACCCGGGGGCGTAGGTTTCACTAGTGGCTTCTCTCGAGAAAAAAATAGCAAACAGTGGGTGAAAAAATTACTGTTGGGCAATTGATAGAACTTCAAATAATCATGACGATATCCAGGCAATGATCATTACATAGGCATCATGTCCAAGATTAGTAGACCGACTCCTGCCTGCATCTACTACTATTACTCCACACATCGATTGCTATCCAGCACGCATCTAGTGTATTAAGTTCATGGAGAAACAGACTAATGCAATAAGAACGATGGCATGATGTAGACAATATCTATCTATGTAGAGATAGACCCCATCATTTTATCCTTAGTAGCAACGATACATACGTGTCGGTTCCCCTTCTGTCACTGGGATCAAGCACCGTAAGATCGAACCCACTACAAAGCACCTCTTCCCGTTGCAAGATAAATAGATCAAGTTGGCCAAACAAAACCCAAATATCGGAGAAGAAATACGAGGCTATAAGCAATCATGCATAAAAGAGATCAAAGAAACTCAGATACTTTCATGGATATAAAAAGATAGATCTGATCATAAACTCGAAGTTCATCGATCCCAACAAACACACTGCAAAAGAGTTACATCATATGGATCTCCAAGAGACCATTGTATTGAGAATTCAGCAAGAGAGAGGAATCCATCTAGCTACTAACTACGGACCCGAAGGTCTACAAAGAACTACTCACGCATCATCGGAGAGGCACCAATGGAGGTGGTGAACCCAATCTGAGATGGTGTCTAGATTGGATCTGGTGGTTATGGACTCTGCGGCGGCCGGAATTGATTTTCATCGACTCCTTTAGGGTTCTGGAATATTGGGGTATTTATAGAGCAAAGAGGCGGTCCGGGGGGCACCCGAGGTGGGCACAACCCACCAAGGAGCGCCTGGGCCTCCTGGTGTGCCCTGGTGGGTTGTGCTCTCCTAGGAGCACCCCCGGGCGTAACCAGGGCCCATTAGGTGTCTTCTGGTCAAAAAACAATCTCTGTAAAGTTTCGTTGCATTTGGACTCTGTTTGGTATTGATTTCCTACAATGTAAAAAACATGCAGAAAATAGCAACTAGCACTTGGCACAATGTCAATAGGTTAGTACCAAAAAATGATATAAAATGCTTATAAGACATCCAAGATTGATAATATAACAACATGGAACAATAAATATTTATATATACATTGGAGATGTATCAGCATCCCCAAGCTTAACCCTACTCGTCCTCGAGTAGGTAAGTGACAAAAACAGAATTTTTCATGTGCAATGCTGCCTATCATGTCATATCATATTTCTATTCTTTATAGCATGGACATCTAGACTTTTATATTGTTCAAAGCAATAGTCTAGTTTTGACATGATAACTTAAATACTCAAGCATATCAACAAGCAACCATGTCTTTCAAAATATCAACGCTAAAATAAGCTATCCCTAGCCCATCATGATCAATGATTGATCCATTCATGAAACACACTCGCATATTAGCTACACCCAATACTCAAGTACGATCATATTGCCTCCTAGTTGGTGCTTTTATAATATAAGATGGAGACTCAAATTCAGAAATAAAAATTGCATAGAGTAAAAGAAAGGCCCTTCGCAGGGGGAAGCAGGGGTTTGTAGAGGTGCTAGAGCTCAAAGCGAAAAATTGAGAGATAATAACATTTTGGGAGGTGTATCCTTCCCACCAACGAAAACGACTTAGAGTTCCCAACACTTTCCATGCTAGATATATCATAGGCAGTTCCCAAACAGAAAATAAAGTTTATTCATTTTCAACCATAATTTCACTTTCCATGGCTAGCCGTATCCACAATTGCCTTCCATACCAACGCTTTCCAAGGAATTTATTATTTGACAACATAAAGTAAATTCATTTTTTGATTTCGGGACTGGGCATCCCTAATACCTTTGCCTTACTCTCATGCAATGACAAGTGAATAAACACTCATCATGAGAATAACACATCTAGCATGGAAAATATTAGCCACCCCTCACCGCTCCGCGAGTGAAACAAACACACAAAAGAGAAGTTTATTTTGAAAATTAGAGATGGCACATACAAATTTTCTTAGAACGGCAAAAGAATAACGCATATAGGTAGATATAGTGGACTCATGTGGCAAAACAGGTTTGAAGGTTTTTGGATGCACAAGTAGTGATCATACTTAGTGCAAAATGAAGGATAGCAAAAGATTGAGAAGCGACCAACCAAGAAACGAATAATATCATAAGCGAGCATTAAGCATAATTAACACCAAATAATGCACCACAAGTACGATATAATTTCATTGCATAATTATTGACTTTCGTGCTTGCATAGGGAATCACAAACCTTAACACCAATATTCTTACTAAAGCATAATTACGCATCAACATAACTCACATATCACATCATCATATCTCAAAACTATTACTAAGAATCAAGTTAATTTTGTCCAATGATCTTCATGGAAGTTTTTATTATATCCTTCTTGGATATCTATCACTTTGGGACTAATTTTTATATGTTGCTTTTGATAAGCTCAAACAAATATAAGTGAAGATCATGAGCAAAATATTTCTTTCTCTCAAATTAATTTAAGTGAAGCAAGAGAGAATTTCTTGAAAAATTTACTAACTCTCAAATAAATCTAAGTGAATCAAGAGAGCTTTTCTTCAAAAATACTAAAGCACACCGTGCTCAAAAAGATATAAGTGAAGCACTAGAGCAAGTCCATAGCTAAAAAAAATAAGTGAAGCATAGAGAGCAATTCTAACAAGTCATGACATAATTTTGGCTCTCTCAAATAGGTGTGTCCAGCAAGGAATCAAGACTTAAAACACACAAAAAACAAGCAAAGACTCATATCATACAAGACGCTCCAAGCAAAACACATAGTATGTGACGAATAAAAATATAGCTTCGAGTAAAATACCGATGGTCATTAGAAGAAAGAGGGGATGCCACTCGGGGCATCCCCAAGGTTAGTTGCTTGCTTATTTTGGATAATAGCTTGGGATGCTGGGTCATCCCCAAGCTTAGGCTCTTCTTACTCCTTATTCCTTCATCCATCGTAAGATAACCCAAAACTTGAAAACTTCAATCACACAAAACTCAACAAACCTTCATGAGATCCTTAGTAAAAGAAAGCAAATCCCTACTATAAGAAATGTAACAAACCAATTCATATTTTGTTTTTGCATTATATCTACTGTATTCCAACTTTTCTATGGCAAAAACTCATCAAAGAAAACCACCGAGCCATTAAAATAAGCACACAACGTAAAGAAAATAGAATATGTCAAAACAGACCAGTCTGTAGCAATCTGACTAATTCGAAAACTTCTGGAACTCCAAAAATTCTAAAAAATTAGGACAACCTGAGAAATTTGTATATAAATCTTCTGCAAAACGAATTGGCATTTTATCACGCTCTGGTAAAAAACGAGAATTGTTTTCATGAGAGGAAAAGTTTCTGTTTTTCAGCAAGATCAAACAACTATCACCCAAGAAGATCCTAAAGGCTTTACTTGGCACAAACACTAATTAAAACACAAAAAGCACAATCATAATAGTAGCATAATTGTGAAAACACTCAAGAACAGAAAGAAAAAAAGCAAAAATAAATTTTATTCATTTGGTTGCTGTCGTGGAATTGTCACGGCAGATGTCCTAGAGCAAGGACTTAGTCGTAGGGCCATCGCACTAGGAAGCTTAAAGGGGTTAATCGGGACAAAGGACACGAGAGGGTTTTATACTAGTTCTGTAACGCCCCGAGACCGATGTGCCAGGTGTCCTCTAGTTATTCGTTGTTGTTGCCTTGTCATTGCTTGCGTGTCATGCATTGCATATCATGCCATCATGTGCATTTCATTTGCATACATGTTCGTCTCATGCATCCGAGCATTTTTCCCGTTGTCCGTTTTGCAATCCAGCGCTCCTATGTCACCCGGTGTCCCTTTCTACCTTCTTTTCATGTGTGGGGGTTAAACATTTCCGGATTGGACCGAGACTGGCCAAGCGGCCTTGGTTTACTACCGGTAGACCGCCTGTCAAGTTTCGTACCATTTGGACTTCATTTGATACTCCAACGGTTAACCGAGGGACCGAAAAGGCCTCGTGTGTGTTGCAGCCCAACACCCTTCCAAAGTGGCCCAAAACCCACCTAAACCTCCTCCATCATCTCGGTCGTTCGATCACGATCGCGTGGCCGAAAACCGCACCTCATTTGGAGCTCCCTAGCTCCCTCTTCCTCTATAAATAGACCCCTTCATTTTCGTTTTCGGATCTTTCCCCGAAACCCTAGTCTCCTCCCTCCTCCAGCCGCCGGACGTGTCCGACCAGGCCGAACACGTCCGCCTCGCTTCCCCGGCGAACCAGAGCACGCCACCTGTCCTGCCGTCTTCCCACCGCCGCCGCGGCCCGCGGAGCCCATCCGGGGCCCGCGCGGGCCCATCTCGCCGCCGCCTCCCCGCGGGAGCCCGCGCCCGCTCCCGCGTCTCCTTCGCCGCCGCTGCCTTGTTCTTCGCCGCCGCCTTGGGCTTCGCTGCCACGCCGCCGGAAGTTCCGCCGCCGCTGCCATGTGCCTCGCCCCGCCTCCGCCGAAGCGCCATGGGCCGCCCCGCCGCCGCTCGTCGCGGATCCGGTCGGGCCGGACCGGATCCGGCGACCTCGAGCCCCGCCGCCGGTCTCTTCCTCGTCTCCGGCAATCTCTCCGGCGACATCTCCGGCGAGCCTCGGTTCACATGCACGAACCCCAGATCTGAGATCTGAGAGAGGTTGACTTTTTCCCTCCCGAAATTTTCATGTTTCATATGCCCATCTTCATCGTGCCGTAACTTTGCATCCGTAGGTCCGTTTTGGGCATATAGCATATCAAAATGTTCATCTCAGAGAGCACATCGTTTCATCTCATTGCATCATTTTCATTTTAGTTCATCTTGATGCCCGAAATGCTGTTAGAAGAGTGCTATTTGAGATAATTGTCAGATCTGTTGCTCCAATTAGATATTTGTCATTTTTGCCATGATTAATATATGCATGATATGCCCATGAGCTCTACTTGTGTTATGTTAAGGGTTTTGCCATCTTTCCAGAGGTGCAACCCATGTATTTTTATGATGTGTGTGGTGACTAGCACGAGCTCGCAAAGTGAGGCATTTGTTAATGCTGATTTCAGGGACTTAGCATTTCCACCAAGTCCTTGAGCTGGTTATCTCATATGGCCATATGTTGATGTTGTTTCCTAGTGATCCGTACCTCTTTTGAGGATGATCAGTAAGGATGTTTTGTTAATTTTGTGGTGCTCTATCCATCCATGTCTTTGTTTGCAATTATAGAGCACCCTAGCTTGAGTCAATCGAGCTCTACTTTTGCTATTTCATGAATCTGGGCAGATTGTCTACTTGTTAGCGATTTTGCCGAGGATGTTGTAGTTGATCTGTGCATGCTATGTTATTGTTCTTGCCATGTCTATCTTGTATAATGTGTATTCTTGATGGGTGTATACTTAGATTTTCATGCCATTCTCTGTAGTGAGTGCATCAAGCTCGTAAACATGCCTACTTGATATCTGATTTGCATGCTCCAGTTTTTCACTAAGTCTGCAACCTGATTATGTTTTTGCCATGTTCACATGCTTGCAATTGTATTTTCTGATCCCTTTTGGCTCAAGGTCACTAAGGGACTTTTGTTAAGCTCTTTGAGTAGCTCCATGCCATGCTTTAATTTTCCATGTTCAGGTCCTGTAGCATATAGTTTTCATGCTCCAAAGTGTGTTACCTAATCTGAAATTCCAGGCTTATGTTAATTTCACCAAGTCTGAAATCTGTTTACCAAATGCATTTTTGCCATGCTTGTTTGAACGTGTTAATGGATGAATTGGTTGTAGCTCAGTGCTAGTCTTTTGTTATGCATCATGAGTGGATCTCGGCCATGTATTTTTTTTTAATGTTTGGGTGCTATAGCATGTTCAACTTGTTGCATTTAGATGGCTACTTGCTGTAAGTCGCAGACCGGTGCCATATTTGTATAGCTTGCCATTTCCAAACCGTAACTCCGATTCCGGCGTTCTTTATATCATTTTCAAGCGATTTCATCTCACCTTTCCAGTGACACACTTGTATTTCCAAGTTGAGGCCAGGTTCATTCATTCCCTTGCAAATCATGCATATGCATCACATACCGCATCCCGCATATCATATCATGTTCAGGTGTGGTTTGTTTACTATGTTGTGTGCTTCTTTCCGGTGTTTGCTCCTTCGGGTTGGTTCCGGTAACGTCGTGTTGTGAGGATTCGTTCGTCTACGTCCGTTTGTCTTCTTCATGGACTCGTTCTTCTTGCTTGCGGGATCTCAGGCAAGATGATCATACCCTCGAAATCACTTCTATCTTTGCTTCCTAGTTGCTCGCTCTTTTGCTATGCCTATGCTGCGAAACCTACCAATTGCTTATCATGCCTCCCATATTGTTGAACCAAGCCTCTAACCCACCTTGTCCTAGCAAACTGTTGTTTGTCTATGTTACCGCTTTGCTCAGCCCCTCTTATAGCGTTGTTAGTTGCAGGTGAAGATTGAAGTTCGTTCCTTGTTGGAACATGGAGATGTTGTTCCTTGTTGGAACATGTTTAATTGTTGGGATATAACAATATATCTTATTTAATTAATGCATCTATATACTTGGTAAAGGGTGGAAGGCTCGGCCTTATGCCTGGTGTTTTGTTCCACTCTTGCCGCCCTAGTTTCCGTCATATCGGTGTTATGTTCCCGGATTTTGCGTTCCTTACGCGGTTGGGTAATAATGGGAACCCCTTGACAGTTCGCCTTGAATAAAACTCCTCCAGCAATGCCCAAAATTGGTTTTACCATTTCCCACCTAGCCTTTTCTTTTCCCTTGGGAGTCGCGCTCCTGAGGGTCATCATTATTTTACCCCCCCCCCCGGGCCAGTGCTCCTCTGAGTGTTGGTCCAAACTAGAGTCCTGTGCAGCGCCCCCTTGGGGAAACTCGAGGTTTGGTTTTAGTTGTATGGAGCGCTCATCTGAGTGTGCCCTGAGAACGAGATATGTGCAGCTCCTATCGGGATTTGTCGGCACATTCGGGCGGTGTTGCTGGTATAGTTTTACCATTGTCGAAATGTCTTGTAACCGGGATTCCGAGTCTAATCGGGTCTTCTCGCTAGAAGGAATATCCTTCGTTAACCGTGAGAGCTTGTCATGGGCTAAGTTGGGACACCCCTGCAGGGATTTGAACTTTCGAAAGCCGTGCCCGCGGTTATGGGCAGATGGGAATTTGTTAATGTTTGGTTGTAGAAAACCTGAAGTTGACCTTAATTAAAATGCATCAACCGCGTGTGTAACCGTGATGGTCTCTTCTTTGCGGAGTACGGGAAGTGAACACGGTGTTGGAGTTATGCTTGACGTAGGTTGTTCTAGGATCACTTCTTGATCATAGATTCTCGACCGTGCTTTTGCCTTCTCTTCTTGCTCTCATTTGCGTATGTTAGCCACCATATATGCTAGTTGCTTGCTACAGATCCACCTCATACCTTTACCTTACCCATAAGCTTAAATAGTCTTGATCGCGAGGGTGCGAGATTGCTGAGTCCCCGTGGCTCACAGATACTTCCAAAACCAGCTTGCAGGTGCCGATGAGACCGTGCAGATGACGCAACCAAGCTCAGGAGGAGCTCAATGAAGATCTTGTCCTTTGTGTTGTTTCGTTCTAGTTGATCAGTAGTGGAGCCCAGTTGGGGTCGATCGGGGACCGTGTCGCATTTGGGGTTCTTCTTTTATTTTGGTTCCGTAGTCGGACCTTGATTGTATTTGTGTGATGTAATGCTTTATTCATGTATTTGTGTGAAGTGGTGATTGTAAGCCAACTATGTATCTCTTTCCCTTATGTATTACATGGGTTGTGTGAAGATTACCTCACTTGCGACATTGCTTTCAATGCGGTTATGCCTCTAAGTCATGCTTCGACACGTGGGAGATATAGCTGCATCGAGGGCGTTACAAGTTCGGCCCCTTACGATGAAGGTAAAAGCCTACGTCTAGTTGGGGTTGGTATTGCTGTGGTTTCGATCACCAAGAGGCTCAACTCGCTGGCTTGGTTATCGATTTTTTGTTTCTTGCCCTAAGCCGCCGCCGGGTCGTCCCCTTATATACATGGGTTGACGCCTGGCGGCCTACAAAGTCCCGGCCGGCTCATAATCGTGTCCGGCTCGGTGACTTCCTTTACATGCCTTTCTTTACAAGTCTTTCCTTACATATGACGGTTTACAATATCGGGCCTTAAGCCGCCCCCAGGCCTTTAGGCCTTTTATAAGGTTTAATAAACTATCGTCTTGAATGCTTACTGGGCTTCTTATGTAACCCGCCATTGGGGCTGACCCGGCCCCTCCTGGGCGGGTCATAACTGATAGTAATATCCCCAACATTAGGCCCCAGGTTGACTTTGAACTTCGTTCTTTGTCAATCTTCAACACTTAGAAAAATCCATCTTCTTATCTTCGCAGAAGTTCTTGTAACCCGCTGTGACGTCATCCTTTGAAAACGTAAAAAACTTTCATGACGTCATCTCCCAACGGATCTTTTCTCTTTAATGTTTCCCGAGAATCGAGGCGCCTGTGTAGCTGGATAACCATTATTCGCCTCTTCCTTGATTTTCGCGCCCGTCTGTTCACATCTTTCCCTTATAAATAGGCACGCCTCGGCCTTCTCATTCTCTCCTCTCGCTCCGTCTTCTTCCTCTCGCAAACCCCTTCTGCTCGAGCTTCGCCACCGCCGCACTTCACCTCCGTCTCTGTCTATGTTGGCCGCTGCATCAACCCAAACCGATCCAGAGAACGGCGGCAACCTCCGCAGAAGAACTGTGACTGTAAGTTCTTTTCTTTTCACTTCTCAGATCCGCATTTAGGGTTTCCAAATTCCTTCGTGTTCTTCCTAGTTCATCGCAGTCCCTTGTAGTTCTTCCACTGCAGGCCTCTTGATCCAAAAAGGTATGCATGTTTGTGCGGTAGTAGTTTTGCGCCTACTTCTTAATTCACAGATCCCTTTCTCTGATTCAAAGACTGCATTACAACTTTACAGACTCCTCGGCGCTGAACTTTTTTAGGTCTAGAATTTTTTCATTTTGAATAGCCATTTGATCTGGAATAATACCAAGCAACTTAGGAAACTTGTTTGTCTCAACACTTAGCTGAATTTGCCTTCTTCAAACATTTGTAATCATGGCGGCTTACTATGTCGGCTTACTTTTCCTTATATGTCATTAGCCCTTAACTAAGCCGCAATTACTTATCATCATCACTTAGTTGTTAATCTCATCATTGAATTGAACCGACATGCTATTTTCTTTTTCAGTTCATCTTTGGGCATCATGCCGTCAAAAGCACCAACCATCTGTAACTGGGTTCCCTCAACTGTAACTGAAGAATGCTTAAAGGAGTTCTTCTCCAAGGATTTCTTCTAGGAAAAGACATCATGTCTTACCGTGCCCTAGACTCGGAAGAAGAGCGACCCAATCCAAGAGACGGCGAAGTGATTGTTTTTACTGACCACATGAACCGTGGCTTCTCACCGCCCGGCTCAAAGTTATTCAGAGAGGTTCTCCATGTTTTCAAACTCCACCCTCAAGATATTGGGCCCAATTCGGTATCTAACATTTGTAACTTCCAAGTGCTCTGTGAGGTGTATCTTCAGCAAGAGCCGACCGTAGAGCTGTTTAGGGAATACTTTTATCTGAACCGGCAGAACGAGTGCACCAACGACCTTAGCTTAGAGCTTGGAGGCATCACAATTCAGCGTCGGCAGGGTGTTGTCTTCCCTCTCATAGTCTTATCAAGTCACCTAAAGGACTGGAACCAGACTTGGTTCTACTGTCAGGACATCTCACCAGCAAACGAGAAGCCACTGCCGGGTTACCGCCCGGATCGTCTTGACTCCAAGTTCGCGCTTCCATATAAACTCAATGCTGCTGAACGCAATAGACCGATGCCATCCATCAAAAAGATCAATGCTCTGTTAGGGAACGGGTTAACTGGAGTTGATCTGACCCGCTGCTGGATCTCATGGCGGGTCATCCCTTTAAGTCGCCGGTCAAAGCTGATGTATGAGTATGGTGGAGGCCCGGATGACTCTCTTTGTCACAACCCCGTCCAATTAACAGAAGAAGATACTGTTTCAATTTCAACCCTTCTGGTGAACGGGAAATATGAAGACTGCAGTATTGTTGGGTTAAACCCTTTTTGTAAGCTTAACCCGGTGCCAGAAGTAAGGATATTCTGACCTCTTTCCTTTGTATTTTTCCCAGCCGTATTGTTTAGCGCTGACCTTTCATCTTGTCTTTGCCTGTCTGCAGGCCAACTCTGACTTTTGGAAAGTTAAATATGACCACGAGGCTGCCAAGAAGGCGAAAGCCGCCGCTATAAACGCCAAGAAAACGACCCGGAAGTCGAAGAAGAAAAAGAAGAACACTGCTGAAGATTGGATGAAACTTGATGATACATCTGATTCGGAGGTAGCCCTTGATTCCCTTGGCCAATTTTTTTAATAATCTTATTAACACTGATCATTACCAGGATGACACTGGGGCCAGTTAGGCCGCAGAAGTAGAGGTAACTATCATTTCCTCCGACTCAGAGCCCTTGCCAAGACAAAAAATTTGACGAGTGATCCGTAAAGTAAGATTTTCTAACCCGTTGGCTCACTTGGATCCCAACTTTCATGTGAAAAAGTAGCAACATGAAAGCCACCGTCAAACTCGGACTGAAGATGAGCCGGCTGTTGTTCTTCAACAAACCCCTAAGAAGCGTCGGAACGAGGTTTATTTCTTTTGACTTTAACTCTGTTTAATGGATCCTTTCCCTTGCATTAGTTTGACTTTATTTTATCTTTTCAGGAGGTGTCTCGCTCTTCTCGCGACTCATCGCAGACTCAATTTCTGGCCTTCAAGACTGCCCCTGGGTAATGAGAAATCCTCCTTTTTTCCGGGTTGTTCAAATTGTATCTTTGTACTGACAGTCCTACAACATCTCTCTTAGTGGCCAAGCTAAATCCAAGAAGGCAAAGGCAGCTAAGCCGGCAGAAGACCCGCCGGTGCTTGCATCTGACCTGTCCAGGCCATCTTCTCCATTAACTGACGCTCCAGAAGACCTGCCTGTTGACGCCAACGCAAATCCTCCTGAGCCGTCGTTTGACGAGACCACTGTGATCCCTTCCACAACAGGACCATCAAGCTCAGCCAACCCGCCATCTCTGTCTGCACAAGACGTTCAGATTACCGGGAGCCGTTTTATTGAACCGGGGAATCCAACCGTGCTGGCGCGCCACACGGCAAAACAAGAGGCATTGGAGAGGCAGAAAGTGCATTTTGCCATTGCCAATTATGACCATCTAAATGCCAATGTTATTTTATCTGGCTATCTCAGCCATGTGCACTCCAGTCGCGACTCTGAGATCGAAATGGTTAAACAGTTGCAGCTGAAATACGAGGTATGTTCTTCCGGCTTATCTATATTCCTCCAACCCCCAAGTCTTCAGATTATGAAAGAAACGGAATGATCTGTAGACTTTATAATATAGGTCAAGACCTTTACCTTTGAAACTTTCCTTGAATCCAATAGAACAAAGCTTCACCTGTAGTCCCCAAGGGCTAGTTCTTTTTTTAATCATAAATGAGCCGGTACTTTAAATTGATTTGTACCGTATTGAAAGAACTTAATACTCCGGCTTAACCTTGAGAAACTTGCTAAATTGCATACATTAGCCCCCAAGTGCCAAGTGTTGTTACTTTGTAAGGTACTTGGGACTTAAAGTATGTCTTTGGAGTCATAAAAATTTGTTCTGTCATACATTAGCCCCCAAGTGTCAAGTAGTTTGTTGTAAAGTACTTGAGACTTGAATCTTGATTGTTGAAATTTTTAAGCGAAATCTAGACTCACCTGAGCATGCCTTTTTGCAGAATGCTTTATCTAAACTGAACTCGCAACTGACTGGTGCGAAGACCCGGCTGGCGAGTCAGGAGGCAAAAATCAAGGCTGCGAACTCCAAATTTCAAGTAAGTCTCTCTGAGACGGAGAAACTAAAGACCAGCTTCATCGCCAAGAAGAAAACCTGGGCAGATGAAAAAACACTTCTGACACAACGCGCCGAGAAGGCCGAAGCAGCCCTTGAAGAGGTTTCAACAGAGCTGAATGGTTTAAAAGGCCGGGTGTCTCAAATGGTGGCTGCCATCTTTGGTGAGTCGTCTATTTTTAATCTTTGTGGACTTTGTATTGATCCAGAATATAAGTCACCAGCTAACTTTTGTATAAAACATGTGCATGCCCACAAAGCAAGAACCTGAGCCAAGATCCGTTGATTAAACTGAAGGCGGTGTACACCTTAGTAGAACAACTATATATTGGCGCACAACGAGCACTCGCCGCCATCTCTCCTGCCAATCAAGGACCTAACCGGCTCAACAACGTTTTGAAGAAGCTGTCGATCCTGGCTGCCAGATTTCAAGAAGTGAAGCGTTCCTGTGCGCGAGCCAGAGCTTTGACTTCCCTGAGCCACTCCAAGGTTTGGGTGCCAGACCTTGACCCGGCAGACGTGGCCAGAGGCTATCCCACCGTGAAAGAAGAAGGATCCCCCTTTGAGCAGGATGACTTCATGGCTTGCGTGCGTGGAGTCCGGCCTCATGCAAGTATCCTTGGAGATGAAACCAACATCGACAAGTACCAGCCGGGTTTTGATGTTGAGAATAAGAAGATGGCCACTCCCTCATATAAGGTAACAGATTTGATCCCACCAGTAAGAGAAAACACCTTTGCCCCGGAAGTTGACCCGGTCGGCCTGATTGACGACGAAGCCGAATTTTGTCGCCGTGAATGGTTTTGATTGGTCAAAACCCAACTTCCAGCAAACGGAAGGTGGTGAACCAGCAAGGGAGGAACAATGATCATCTTCGTGGGCTTATAAAGCCTTGTAATAGCTTAGCTGTGAAAACATTGTATGCTTTGCTTATGCCATCGTGCATAAAACACTTCTATGTGATTCTGTGTTTCCTGATGTCAATGTATGCATCGTATTTAATGATTGTTTCTGCAACATTTGAACTCTGTTCCTGTAGATACAAAGAAAAGACTGGCTTGGCGGCTTAGAACCAAACGGGTTAAAACACCCGGCTTATAGCCAATATGTTTACCACAATAGGAACCAGAAACAGATATAAACAAAGGATAAGAGCTGAGACTAACTTTTTTAGTTAATGCAGTAGACAATTGTGTATAAGTAATAACCATACTTTGTACCTTTTGATCCTTAGACCACCGGCTTGAATAACCCGGGTGATGAAGTTGATAATTCAAACTTTATGAGAAGTCAATGCTTCTGAATACTCAATGATCATTATACCTTGGTAGTTGTGTTGTCAAATAGTCGAGCCGGTGAAGAAGACCAGGCTAATTATTTGTAATATTGAGACAACAAAAACTAAAAGGCAAACAACAGATAATAAGTATAATTTAACCTTGTACTAAAAAGGTTGGGGGCTTCTGATTCGAATATGATCAGTAAACCGGACCAAAGGGGTTAAGCTAAGGTTCGAATACGACCATATAGCCCCCAGTGGCTTTGGCGTTGTGCCGATCAAAAGGGTACCGACAGCTATGTTCTCTTTGGTTCGAATACGATCTATGTTTGAACAGGAAGCCCCTAGATGACCTTGAGAGGTTTTCAACGACCCTGATTCGAATACGATCCAAGTCGGACCCAAAAGGGGTTAAGCTATGATTCGGATACGATCAAGAAGCCCCCAAGTGAGTTTGGCTTTGAGCCAATCAAGAGGGTTACGACAGCTATGTTCTCTTTGGTCGAATACGACCTATGTTTGAACAGGAAGCCCCCTGGTGACCATGATATTGCAGCTAGATTTGAATACGATCATAAGCCGGACCAAAGAAGGTTGGAATTGATTCAAATATGACCAGCTCCTTAATAGTCATTTGAAAATAAGAAATAATAAAGATGCGTAATCTTTGAAAAGAAAAGAGACCGATGGCCTTACTTTATTTCTTATCATGGTATATACAATGTTAATGTATGTACATGATGAGAGCCAGTGGCTCAGGTGTAGTACGGCCGAAGTTGAGCAATGTTCCACAGCCGGCGGGTCTCCTCCTCCGACTTACGTGAGTCTTTGTGCTCTCGAACGTCAATGAGGTAATATGACCCGTTGTTTAATTCTTACTGACCACAAAGGGTCCTTCCCAAGGTGGAGATAACGTGTGTGCATCTGACAGATCCTGGATGAGCCGGAGCACCGGGTCGCCTTCCAGAAAAGTCCTGGACTTAACCCGGCGGCTGTGATAACGGCGCAGGTCATGTTGATAAATTGCTGATCGAGCCGCTGCCAGGTCTCTTTCTTCATCTAACAAGTCGAGCGCATCCTATCTGGCTTGTTCATTATTAGCTTCCACATAAGCCGCCACACGGGGCGAGTCATGACGGATGTCACTAGGAAACACTGCTTCTACTCCATACACCATGAAGAAAGGTGTATAACATGTAGACCTGTTAGGTGTGGTGTTGATACTCCATAGCACCGAGGGTAATTCCTCTACCCAACAACCCGGCGTTCGCTGCAAGGGAACCATAAGCCGGGGCTTAAGAACTTTTAGAATTTCCTAATTTGCTCTCTCAGCTTGACCATTACATTGAGGATGAGCTACAGAAGAAATATCAAGCCGAATAAGCTCTTGTTGACAAAACTCCTCCATAGCCCCTTGGGATAGGTTAGTACCATTGGCAGTGCTAATGTTGTGTGGAAAACCAAAACGGAAGATCACCTTTTTCATGAACTGAACCGCCGTGGCCGCATCACACTTACTCACTAGCTCCGCCTCAACCCACTTAGTGAATTTATCAACTGCCACTAAAAGATGTGTATTTTTATCCTTAGACCTTTTGAAAGGTCCCGCCATGTCAAGCCCCCAAACCGCAAATGGCCAAGTGATTGGAATCATCTGGAGCTCTTGAGCCGGCACATGTGCTCGTCGTGCAAACTTCTGACATCCATCACATCTGCTGACCAGATCCTCTACATCAGCGTGAGTCGTCAACCAGTAAAAACCGTGACGAAAAGCCTTGGCCACCAGAGATTTTGACCCGGCATGATGACCACAACCGCCTTCATGGATCTCACAAAGTATTTCTTGACCTTCTTCGGGGGAAGCACACTGCTAAAACGCTCTAGAGACGCTGCGATGGTATAGTTCTCCATCCAAAATCGTCATTGACTTAGACCGCCGGGTTATCTGTCGAGCCAGGGTCTCATCCGCTGGCAACTCTCCCCGGGTCATGTAAGCCAAGAACGGCACTGCCCAATCTGGGATGACATGAAGAGCCGCCACCAACTGCGCCTCCGGTTCAGGAACAGCTAAATCCTCTTCTGTGGGCAACTTGACAGACGGGTTATGCAAAACATCTAAAAAGTTGTTAGGTGGTACCGGCTTACGCTGAGACCCCAACCGGCTTAAAGCATCAGCCGCTTCGTTCTTCCTACGGTCAATGTGCTCCACCTGATAACCTTTAAAATGCCCTGCAACAGCATCAACCTCCCTGCGATAAGCCGCCATGAGAGGATCTTTAGAATCCCACTTGCCTGATACTTGTTGAGCCACGAAATCTGAGTCGCCAAGACACCTGACCCGGCTCAGACTCATCTCTTTGGCCACTCGAATACCATGGAGCAAAGCTTCATACTCTGTTGCGTTATTAGTGCAACGAAACATCAGCCGTAACACATAACAAAATTTGTCACCTCGAGGGGAGGTTAAAACAACTCCAGCCCCCGAGCCTTCCAACTGTCTGGACCCATCAAAATGAATAGTCCAATATGTGTTGTCTGGTTTCTCTTCTGGCATCTGCATCTCTGTCCAGTCGTTGATGAAGTCAACCAGTGCTTGAGATTACATCGCAGTACATGGTACATACTTCAACCCATGAGACCCAAGCTCAATGGCCCACTTGGCAACTCGTCCAGTGGCTTCTCTGTTTTGAATGATATCTCCCAAAGGAGTAGAGCTGACCACAGTGATTGGATGACCCTGGAAATAATGTTTAAGCTTCTGGCTTGCCATGAACACCCCATACACGAGCTTCTGCCAATGTGGATATCGTTTCTTGGATTCAATTAACACCTCACTGACGTAGTAAACCAGCCGTTGAACCGGATGTTCCTTGCCAGCCTCCTTGCGCTCCACCACAATAGCCACACTAACAGCTCGTGAGTTGGCGGCCACGTATAATAACAACGGCTCTTTCTCAACTGGAGCAGCGAGGACTGGCGGCTCGGCAAGCTGTGTCTTCAGATCCTCAAAAGCAGTGTTTGCAGCATCGCTCCAAACAAAAGCATATGTTTTCTTCATCATCTGATACAAAGGCATTGCCTTCTCTCCTAACCGGTTATGAACCGGCTCAAAGCAGCAACACGACCCGCCAGCCGTTGAACGTCATTGATGCATGTTGGTTTGGCTAGGGATGTAATTGCCTTGATTTTCTCCAGGTTAGCTTCAATACCTCGGTTAGACACTAAAAAACCCAAGAGCTTGCCGGCTGGGACTCCAAAAACACACTTGGTCGGGTTAAGCATCATTTTATAGACCCGGAGATTATCGAAGGTCTCTTTCAGATCTGCAACCAAGGTTTCCTCTTTCCTGGATTTTACCACTATATCATCCACATAAGCATGAACATTACGCCCAATCTGGTCATGAAGACAATTCTGCACACACCGTTGGTAAGTCGCCTGGGCACTCTTAAGCCCAAAAGGCATAGACACATAGCAGAAAGCTCCAAAAGGAGTGATAAAAGCTGTCTTCTCATGATCTTTGACTGCCATCTTGATCTGATGATAACCTGAATAAGCATCCAAGAAACTCAAACGTGCACAACCCGTTGTAGCATCGATGATCTGATCAATACGGGGGAGGGCAAAAGGATCAGTCAGACAAGCCTTGTTTAGATCGGTGTAATCCACACACATATGCCAAGTCCCGTTCTTTTTTAGTACAAGCACTGGGTTAGCTAACCACTCTAGGTGAAAGAGTTCTACAATGAACCTGGCTGCCAAGAGCCGGGCCACCTCTTCTCCAATGGCCTTGCGCCTTTCTTCATTGAACCGTCGGAGAAACTATCTGACGGGTTTGAACTTTGAATCAATATTAAGAGTGTGCTCAGCGAGTTCCCTCGGGACACCCGGCATGTCTGAAGGTTTCCATGCAAAGATGTCCCGGTTCTCACGGATGAACTCGATGAGCGCGCTTTCCTATTTGGATCCAAGTTTGCACTGATGATGAACTGCTTGGATGAGTTGCCAGGCACAAAGTCAACCATCTTGGTGTCATTAGCTGATTTGAATTTCAACACTGGCTCATGCTCTGTTGTTGGTTTCTTTAATGACGTCATGTCTGCCGGGTCAACATGATCCTTGTAAAACTTTAACTCTGTTGCACAAACGGATTCAGCATAGGCAGCATCACCTTCTTCACAATCCAAGGCTATTTTTCGGCTCCCATGTACTGTAATGGTACCCTTATGACCCGGCATCTTGAGTTGCAAATACACATAACACGGCCGAGCCATGAACTTGGCATAAGTCGGCCGTCCAAACAGAGCATGATATGGGCTTTTGATCTTAACCACCTCAAAGGTTAATTTTTCTGCTCTGGAGTCATATTCATCCCCAAAGGCTACTTCCAGCTCAATCTTACCAATTGGGTATGCTGATTTGCCAGGTACCACACCATGAAAAACAGTGTTGGATTGTTTAAGATTCTTATCAGTCAATCCCATCCAGCGGAACGTCTCATAGTAGATGATGTTGATGCTGCTGCCTCCAGCCATGAGTACCTTAGTGAATTTGTATCCACCAACCTGAGGTGCCACTAACAAGGCCAAGTGACCCGGATTATCAACCCGGGGCGGGTGATCCTCTCTGCTCCACACAATAGGCTGCTCTGACCAACGTAAATAACATGGAATCGCCGGCTCAACGGCATTGACGGCCCTCTTGTGAAGCTTCTGGTCCCTCTTACATAAACTAGTGGTGAATACGTGGTATTTCCCACTACTCAGCTGTTTTGGGTTGCTTTGATACCCGGATTGTTGCTGCTGATTACCTTGGCCGGGTTGTGGATTATATCCTCCTTGGTTACCAGGATGGCCCTGGCCATGAAATCCTCCTCCACCTGAACCGACGCCCGGGCCTTGGAAACCGCCTCCTCCTGAACCGCCACCTGGGCCGTGACCTCCATCAAACGCGTTTGAATTTTTAAACGCCTTCATGATCCTACAATCCTTCCACAGGTGGATGGCTGGCTTCTCCCGGGTGCCGTGTTTTGGACAAGGTTCATTCAATAGTTGCTCAAGGGTGGGACCTAATCCGCCCGACCGAGGGGGTTGTCTTCCCCTGCGCCGTTGATTTCCGCCCTGTGCATTGGTGTTAGCAACAAACTCATTAGCCTTACGTTTATTACCTCCTTGATTTGTCGGATTATGCTGGTGACCCTTGCCGTTGCCGTTCTTCTTTCCCTTCGTTGTCTTTTCTTCGTCAGACACCGGGTCTTTGGTACTATCAGAATCAACATACTTGATGAGAGCCACCATCAACTGGCCCATGTCATTACAGTCACGCTTGAGCCGCCCCAACTTCTACTTCAGAGGTTCAAAACGGCATTTTTTCTCCAACATTAAGACTGCTGAGCCGGCATCCATCTTATCAGAAGAATGTATTATCTCCTTGACCCGGCGCACCCAATGGGTTGTGGATTCACCATCCTCTTGCTTGCAATTGTTCAGATCCACAATCGACATAGGCTGCTTACACGTGTCTTTGAAGTTCTGGATGAACCGGGCTTTTAACTCCGCCCATGAGCTGATCGAATTGGGTGGCAAACCTCTCAACCATGTACGAGCTGTCCCATCCAACATCATGGTGAAATACTTGGCCATTGCCGCGTCCTTGACCTCCAGCAACTCCATAGCCATCTCATAACTCTAAATCCAAGCCCCGGGCTATAAGTCAGCCGTGTAATTAGGCACCTTACGAGGCCCCTTAAAATCTTTTGGCAAACGCTCATTACGTATGGCCGGCACCAAGCAAGGAACACCTCCGGTTCTTGTGGCCACTCCTGCCTCGGCCGAGGTTGCTGGATAAGCCGGAAAAGTTTGATGAGCCGCCTGATCTGCTGCCATTTGAATTGCTCGTTCCGCCTCTTGTCGAATCCTCTCCTGATCCGCCAAGTTAAGGGCTCTGGCCCGTACCGGCTCATGCATGTGCGGCCGGTTGTGGCGTTGAGCATTGCTTGACATGTCTGCGGACTCCATATGCCTACTGTAGCTTGGGCTCCGGCTTGGGCGAGGAGTTGAGTGGATCCTGTCTTGACTGTAGGAGTACGCATCCTGCTGTGCTAGAGCTGTTTGAAGAAGTTCTCTTACCCTCCGCGTCTTAACCGCCGCCGGCGAGTCACCTTCCATCGGGAGAGCCGCTAAACGAGCTGACGCTGCGATGAGGTTTTCCAAAGGGTTGGAGAAGTGACCCGGCGGCGTTGGGACGTAATGAGGAGGAACGGTAATTATACGAGGTGGATCCGTGGCACGCGGCTGGACCGGTGCACCGGGTGTTGTAATCCGTGGTGCCTCCGGCGGGTTACTTCCCCCGGCTCCGGGCGTATGAAAAAGATTCCTAGGATCGAGCGTCAGAGTCCGACGTGATTGAGTTTTCTGATGCCTCCTCTTCATGACCTCGTTCGACACATTCAGATCCACTGAGAGCCGGAAGGTCTCCGCTTGAAGCTGTTGAGCACGAACATCCAAAGCCGCCCGTTCTGCTGCCATCCTGACTTCCTCCGCGGCTAGACTTTCCTTAGCTTGCACCTTCTCCTCACGGACACGTGCCACCTCTGCGTCATGATGGGCTTTATCCGCCGGCTCTACCACGGCGGTCAATAGAGTCATCAATTTATCCATGAGGTCCATTAGAATCTGAGCCGGGGGGCGAGCGGGGTCTCTTGACCCGGCCGCGGCCGACCCGGTAGCTGTTGCTGCTGCTGCTGTGGAGTTCTGCCCGGGCTGCGTCCCTGCCATGAAGACTCCGGCCCAATTCGGCGGCTCAAGGGGGTCCAGAATACTGCTGCCATCGGAACAGCCCCCAAGCATGCCATCCTTCAGCTGGTACAAAGAGTCCGTCTCACCCGTTGATGATGCCGTGTCAGAACAGATAGCCATCTCACCGCCCTCCACGGATCCTTCAGAGTATTCACCACCGTGGACGCAGCCTACGAAGGCATGCTTCGCGACAGATTGAACACGGGTGATCCTCGTGCGCCGAGCCGTTTCGATGAGGTTGGTGTGGACGTCCGGCTCAGGACCAGACTAGCCGATCCGGCTGATGAAGACGTGAATTCTGCCGAAGGGGACCCGGTACCCATACTCAATTGAGCCGGCCTCGGGGCCCCAGCCTTCGTCGTCGATGTAGAGCTTGCCGCGACGACTCTTGGTCATCCGGCCCACAGCGTATCCCTTGAGCCCTTCGAAGTTGCCCTTCAAGAACTCAAATCCACCGTGCGCTGGCCCCACGGTGGGCGCCAACTGTCATGGAATTGTCACGGCAGATGTCCTAGAGCAAGGACTTAGTCGTAGGGCCATCGCACTAGGAAGCTTAAAGGGGTTAATCGGGACAAAGGACACGAGAGGGTTTTATACTAGTTCGGCCCCTTACGATGAAGGTAAAAGCCTACGTCTAGTTGGGGTTGGTATTGATGTGGTTTCGATCACCAAGAGGCTCAACTCGCCGGCTTGGTTATCGATTTTTTGTTTCTTGCCCTAAGCCGCCGCCGAGCCATCCCCTTGTATACATGAGTTGACGCCTGGCGGCCTACACAGTCCCGGCCGGCTCATAATTGTGTCCGGCTCGGTGACTTCCTTTACATGCCTTTCTTTACAAGTCTTTCCTTACAAACGGCGGTTTACAATATCGGGCCTTAAGCCGCCACCAGGCCTTTGGGCCTTCTATAAGGTTTAATAAACTATCGCGTTGAATGCTTACTGGGCTTCTTATGTAACCCGCCATTGGGGCTGACCCGGCCCCTCCTGGGTGGGTCATAACTAATAGTAATATCCCCAACAGTTGCCTCCCAACAAGCGCTATAGTTTTATGCCCTTAGCTAGGCATAAAGCAAGGACCTAAGTTTTGTCATCTTTCTTCTTTTGAAAACAAAAGGAAAATTTCCTATCAATGGTATTTAATCTTCTATTTTGTGAAAGGACATGGCCATGGATAGCAGAAGAAAGATTAAGCATGTTGCGAAAATTTGTATCTAAACTAGCCTTCATCTCTTTATTTATTTTATTTTGATAAAAGCACATAAGGGTAGTTGATTCAACATTTCCTCCTTTAGGATGCCCAAATATAGTTTTCATCTTTTCATAGGTATCAACGGCATCCCCCTTCAAGAAAACCTTTTTCAAATATGGAATCCAAACTTGCTTGAAGGAGGAAGGTAAACCAATATAAAAAAATTTCAAGTATATCTCTATCTGATATTGGGGCACATAGCTAGCTCGAATTCTCAATAGCCTATCCCAAGAATCTTTCAAAGATTCATCAAGCAAATAACGAAAAATTCTGGGATCATCTTCATCACAATTGTTAAGACTTTCCTTAACAACCCTGGTAGATCCTTCCAAGCATCATCGTTTATGAGCTTAGAGAGGACAGAGGAGCTATCCAAAGCATTAAAACTCGGGAGAAAACCCTTAGCCTTTTTAAGATCGGTTATGGCGAGAAAAACGGTGAATGAAAAAGAGGGGCAAATAAAACGACAAATGTTTGGGAGAACCAAACAACACAACGTAAACAACACCTACACACAAATAACAACTTCTCGCAACCCGACGTGTAAAAGGGGTTGTCAATCCCTTTCGGGTAGCGGTGCCCCAAGATGGGAAAACGGGCGTGAATAAAATTGTAGTAGATTGATAGATCGAACGACAAATAAAATAAATAAGATAAATTGCAGCAAGGTATTTTTTGTATTTTTGGTTTAATAGATCTGAAAATAAAAGCAAAGGAAAATAAATCGCAAAGGCAAATAATATGAGAAAGAGACCCGGGGTCGTAGGTTTCACTAATGGCTTCTCTCGAGAAAAAATAGCAAACGGTGGGTGAACAAATTACTCTTGGGCAATTGATAGAACTTCAAATAATCATGATGATATCCATGCAATGATCATTACATAGGCATCACATCCAAGATTAGTAGACCTACTCCTGCCTGCATCTACTACTATTACTCCACACATCGACCGCTATCCAGCATGCATTTAGTGTATTAAGTTCATGGAGAAATAGAGTAATGCAATAAGAACAATGGCATGACGTAGACAAGATCTATCTATGTAGAGATAGACCCCATCGTTTTATCCCTAGTAGCAACGATACATACGTGTCGGTTCCCCTTCTGTCATTGGGATCAAGAACCGTAAGATCGAATCCACTACAAAGCACCTCTTCCCATTACAAGATAAATAGATCAATTTGGCTAAATAAAACCCAAATATCGGAGAAGAAATACGAGGCTATAAGCAATCATGCATAAAAGAGATCAAAGAAACTCAAATACTTTCATGGATAAAAAAAGATAGATCTGATCATAAACTCAAAGTTCATCGATCCCAACAAACACACCGCAAAAGAGTTACATCATATGGATCTCCAAGAGACCATTGTATAGAGAATTCAGCGAGAGAGAGAGAGAGGAAGTCATCTAGCTACTAACTACGGACAAATAACTACTCACGCATCATCAAAGAGGCGCCAATGGAGGTGGTGAACCCCATCCGAGATGGTGTCTAGATTGGATCTGGTGGTTCTGGACTATGCGGCGGTTGGATCAATATTTCGTCGACTCCCCTAGGGTTTCTGGAATATTGGGGTATTTATAGAGCAAAGAGGCGGTCCAGGGGGCACCCGAGGTGGGCACAACCCACCAGGGCGCGCCTGGGCCTCCTGGCGCGCCCTGGTGGCTTGTACTCTGCTCGGAGCACCCCCAGGCGCAGCCAGGGCCTATTAGGTGTCTTTTGGTCCAAAAAAAGATCTCTGTAAAGTTTCGTTGCATTTGGACTCCGTTTGGTATTGATTTCCTGTGATGTAAAAACATGCAGAAAACAACAACTGACACTTGGCACTATGTCAATAGGTTAGTACCAAAAAATGATATATATAATGATTATAAAACATCCAAGATTGATAATATAATAGCATTGAACAATAAAAAAATTATAGATACGTTGGAGACGTATCAGACAACTGCAACACTGACTGCTTTATTATTAGCAACAATGTACACGAGCATAGGCTCTTTGTCAATAGGAGCAGCAAGGATGGGCGGCTCAGCTAATTGCTTCTTGAGAGCTTCAAAAGCTTTATCTGTAGCATCGCTCCAGACAAAGTTGTCAGTCTTTTTCAATATCTCATATAAAGGAATCACCTTCTCACTAAGGCGCCTGATGAACTGGCTTAAAGCGGCAATACGACCCGCCATATGTTGGACATCATTGATGTTGGCCGGCTTAGCAAGGGAGGTTACCGCCTTGATTTTCTCCGGATTAGCTTCAATGCCTCGCTTAGACACTAGAAAACCTAGCAATTTTCCTGCAGGAACCCCAAAAACACACTTGGACGGGTTAAGCATCATCTTATAAACCCGATGATTATCAAAGGTTTCCTTGATGTCATCCAACAGTGTTTCCTTCTTCTGGGACTTGACTACGATATCATCAACATAAGCATGAACAATGCACCCGATCTGATTGTGAAAACAATTCTGCACACAGCGCTGATAAGTGTCTCCCGTGCTCTTAAGCCTAAAAGGCATAGAGACATAGCAGAAAGCCCCAAAGGGCGTGATGAAGGATGTCTTCTCCTGATCCTCAACAGCCATCTTTATATGATGATGGCCAGAGTAAGCATCCAGGAAACATAAGCTCTCACACCCAGCAGTGGAATTGATGATCTGATCAATGCAAGGGAGGGCAAACGGGTCTTTGGGGCAAGCCTTGTTAAGATCTGTGTAATCTACACACATACGCCAAGTGTCGTTTTTCTTGAGAACAAGTACTAGATTGGCCAACCACTAAGGATGAAATACTTCCACAATGAACCCGTCAGCTAGCAACCAGGCCACTTCTTCCTTAATAGCTTTGCATCTCTCCTCGTTAAAACGCTGGAGGTATTCCCGGACTGGTTTCATCTTAGGACCAACATTGAGGTGGTGCTCAGCTAATTCCCTCAGTACACTAGGCATGTCAGAAGGTTTCCATGCAAAGATTTCATGTTTCTCATGGATGAACTCGATGAGTGTGCTTTCCTATTTGGGATCCATGCCATTCCCAATAGTGAACTATTGAGATGAGTCGCCAGGGGTGAAGTCAACCTGTTTTGTGTCGCTAGGCGACTTAAATTTGAGCGGGGGGTCAAACTCTGTGGTGGGTTTCTTCGAGGGGGGTCATCTCAGCTGGGTCAACATTGGATGTGTAAAACTTCAACTCCTCTGTTGTGCGGGCTGACCCAGCATAAGTTGCGTCCCCTTCTTCACACTCACGAGCAGTTTTTCTAACACCATTGACCATGATAGTGCCCTTTGGCCCAGGCATTTTGAGCTTGAGATACACATAGCAGGGCCGGGCCATGAAACGAGCATAAGCCAGCCATCCAAACAAAGCATGATAAGGGCTTCTGACCTTGACCACCTCAAACATCAGAAATTCTGTTCTGTAGTTATACTCGTTGCCAAATGCAACTTCCAATTTGATCCGCCCAATGGGATAGGCAGACTTTCCATGAACAATCCCATGAAAACGGTTGAGGATGGCAGGAGTTGTTTCTCTGACAAGTTCATGCACCTGAAAGTATCATAATACAAAATGTTGATACTACTTCCTTTGTCCATTAGTACCTTAGTGAGCTTATAGCCATCGACCTGAGGCACTGATAACCCACAAGTATAGGGGATCGCAACAGTTTTCGAGGGTAGAGTATTCAACCCAAATTTATTGATTTGACACAAGGCGAGCCAAAGAATATTCTCAAGTATTAGCAGCTGAGTTGTCAATTCAACCACACCTGGAAACTTAATATCTGGAGCAAAGTGTTTAGTAGCAAAGTAATATGATATTAGTGGTAACGGTAGCAAAAGGTAACAGTAGTAAAAGTAATGTTTTTGGTATTTTGTAGTGATGATAGCAATAGCAACGGAAAAGTAAATAAGCGAAGAACAATATATGGAAAGCTCGTAGGCAATGGATCGGTGATGGAGAATTATGCCGGATGCGGTTCATCATGTAACAGTCATAACCTAGGGTGACACAGAACTAGCTCCAGTTCATTGATATAATGTAGGCATGTATTCCGAATATAGTCATACGTGCTTACGGAAAAGAACTTGCATGGCATCTTTTGTCCTACCCTCCCGTGGCAGCGGGGTCCTTACGGAAACTAAGGGATATTAAGGCCTCCTTTTAATAGAGAACCGGAACAAAGCATTAACACATAGTGAATACATGAACTCCTCAAACTACGGTCATCACCGGTAAGTATCCCGATTATTGTCACTTCGGGGTTAACGGATCATAACACATAATAGGTGACTATAGACTTGCAAGATAGGATCAAGAACACTCATATATTGATGAAAACATAATAGTTTCAGATCTAAAATCATGGCACTCGGGCCCTAGAGAAAAGCATTAAGCATAGCAAAGTCATAGCAACATCAACCTCAGAACATAGTGTACACTAGGGATCAAACCCTAACAAAACTAACTCGATTACATGATAGATCCCATCCAACTTATCACCGTCCAGCAAGCCTACGATGGAATTACTCACGCACGGCGGTGAGCATCATGAAATTGGTGATGGAGGATGGTTGATGATGACGATGGCGACGGATTCCCCTCTCCGGAGCCCCGAACGGACTCCAGATCAGCCCTCCCGAGAGGTTTTAGGGCTTGGCGGCGGCTCCGTATCATAAAACGCGATGATTTCTTCTCTCTGATTTTTTCTCCTTGAAACTCAATATATGGAGGTGGAGTTGGAGTTGGAGAGGCAACAGGGGGCCCACGAGGCAGGGGGCGCGCCCCCCACCCTCGTGGAGAGACGATGGGGCCCCTGACCTTCATCTTTGGCAGGTATTTTTCCTATTTTCTGAAAAGTGGCTTCGTGAAGTTTCAGGTCATTCCGAGAACGTTTGCTCCTGCACATAAATAACACCATGGTAATTCTGCTGAAAACAGCGTCAGTCCGGGTTAGTTCCATTCAAATCATGCAAGTTAGAGTCCAAAACAAGGTTAAAGTGTTTGGAAAAGTAGATACGACGGAGACGTATCAACTCCCCCAAGCTTAAACATTTGCTTGTCCTCAAGCAATTCAGTTGACAAATTGAAAGTGATAAAGAAAAACTTTTACAAACTCTGTTTGCTCTTGTTGTTGTAAATATGTAAAGCTAGCATTCAAGTTTTCAGCAAAGATTATAACTAACCACATTGATAATAACGCATAGGTCTCAAGTTTACTCATATCAATAGCATAATCAACTAGCGAGCAATAATAATAAATCTTAGATGACAACACTTTCTCAAAACAATCATAATATGATATAACAAGGTGGTATCTCGCTGGCCCTTTCTGAGACTGCAAAACATAAATGCAGAGAACCTTTAAAGACCAAGGACTGACTAGACATTGTAATTCATGGTAAGAGAGATCCAGTCAAGTCATACTCAATGTAAACTAACAGTAATGGATGCAAATGACAGCGGTGCTCTCCAACTGGTGCTTTTTAATAAGAGGATGATGACTCAGCATAAAAGTAAATAGATAGGCCCTTCGCAGAGGGAAGAAGGGATTTGTAGAGGTGCCAGAGCTTGGTTTTTAAACAGAGGTGAATAATATTTTGAGCGGTATACTTTCATTGTCAACATAACAACCAAGAGATGGTGATATCTTCCATGCTACACACATTATAGGCGGTTCCCAAACAGAATGGTAAAGTTTATACTCCCCCTTCCACCACAAGCATCAATCCATGGCATGCTCGAAACAACGAGTGCCTCCAACTAACAAGAGTCCCAGGGGGAGTTTTGTTTGCAATTATTTTGATTTAGTTTGCATAAAGCATGGGACTGGGCATCCCGGTGACCAGCCATTTATCTCGTGAGTGAGGAGCGGAGTCCACTCCTCTTGAGAATAACCCGCCTAACATGGAAGATACGGACAACCCTAGTTGATACATAAGCTATGCGAGCATACAAAACAAGATATTTATTTGAAGGTTTAGAGTTTGGCACATACAAATTTACTTGGAATGGCAGGTAGATACCATATATAGGTAGGTATAGTGGACTCATGTGGAATAACTTTGGGGTTTAAGGGATTGGATGCACAAGCAGTATTCCCGCTTAGTACAGGTGAAGGCTAGCAAAAGACTGGGAAGCAACCAGCTAGAGAGCGACAACCGTCATGAACATGCATTAAAATTAATCAACACCGAATGCAAGCATGAGTAGGATATAATACACCATGAACATAAATATCGTGAAGGCTATGTTGATTTTGTTTCAACTACATGTGTGAACATGTGCCAAGTCAAGTCACTTAAATCATTCAGAGGAGGGTACCACCCTATCATACCACATCATAACCATTATAATAGCATGTTGGCATGCAAGGTAAACCATTATAACTCATAGCTAATCAAGCATGGCATAAGAAACTATGATCTCTAGTTGTCATTGCAAACATGTTTATTCATAATAGGCTGAATCAGGAACGATGAATTAATCATATTTACAAAAACAAAAGAGGTCGAGTTCATACCAGTTTTTCTCATCTCAGCCAGTCCATCATATATCATCATAATTGCATTTCACTTGCACGATCGAATGATGTGAATAATAATAATAGTGCGCGTGCATTGGACTAAGATGGAATCTGCAAGCATTCAAGAAACAGGAGAAGACAAGGCAATATGGGCTCTTTTGTTAGATCAACAATAATGCATATAAGAGCCACTTCAACAATTTAATTATGGTCTTCTCCTACAGACCCCCAAAGAAAAGAAAAGAAATAAAACTATTTACATGGAAAAGCTCCCAACAAGCAAAAAGAAGAACAGGAAATATTTTTGGGTTTTGTTTTTAATTACTACTACAAGCATGGAAAGTAAAGTAACTAAAAGCTACAACTAATTTTTTGGTTTTTCTTAAGGTTAATTAAACACACAAGAATAAAGCATAAAAAGGAAAATAAACTAGCATGGATGATACAATGAAGAAGTATGAGCACCGACATCTAGCAATGAGTGTGTGAACATGAATGTAATGTTGGTGGGAAATATGTACTCCCCCAAGCTTAGGATTTTGGCCTAAGTTGGTCTATGGCCACGGCTGGCCTGGCGGATATCCATAATAGTAGTTGGGGTCGTACTGAGATGCAGAAGAGGAAGACTCCGATTGCCACTGACTGACAATCATCTCCAGATCCCACTGGTAATTAGACTGTCGTGAAGGATCAACTTGTGGTTCCGGCTCTGGCTCCTCAGCTGGTGCAGGGTTCCGGTAGGCGTGAATAGCCTTCAATGGAACAAGGTACGCGCCTACAGATAAATCAAACAAAGAAGGGGCAAGCAGGGTAATAGTCTCAGGATGATGTTTATTAAAGAACAATTGATATTTGAGCTCTCCTTCCCTATTCTTAACAATAAAATCATGTGCCACCATACTTTTATAATCTAAATAAATACGAGGCAACACTTTTTCTTCCTTCTCATAATGCCTAATAGGTATGTTAAAATGTGCTGCTAGGCGTGTAGCATAGATGCCTCCAAAGATGGGGCCCTTGGTACGGTTCAGACTTAACCGTTTGGCAATAATGCCACCCATACTAACAGAGTTATCACCGTATAAACCGTGGAACAAAATAATAATATCAGGGATACTAAGGTTTCCACAGTTTCCGCGACCAATTAAACAACGACTAGCAAATAATGCAAAATAACGTAACACAGGAAAATGTATGCTAGTGATTCGTGCATCGGGAACCTTCCTTGTTTCCCTTACAGTGATAGTATCAATAAATCCCTCCACATCATCACGATGTGGTTCTTCTGTCTTGCCCTCAAAAGGGACTAAACAAACCCGACAGAAATCATAAAGTGTCTTCTCCTTATGCTGATCATATAAATAAAACTCCACCGTAGGTGGTGAACTCCTAGAATGGAAATGAAAGTTTTGCACAAAGATATTTGTGAGTAAGAGATATTGATTGCATTGGTCGTGGAAGAAAGCAGTGAGGCCTGCATTCTTAGCCAATTCATGAAAATCTTCATAAATCCCGGCTGCTCTCAAGAAACCCTCAGAAGGCCATTCACACGCCTGAACCTCCGCGGTGCGAGGCAGATTATACTTAGGCTTTGGTGCCTTTTCCTTCGAGCTTTGGCTCGACGAGCCCCTCAAAAGTCTCCTCATCATTTTCTGAAAAAATCTGAATTTTTTAGTAACTTCAAAATAAAAGTAAACCAAATTCAATAATATTGATAACAACTACTCCTACAAGTGCCTAGGGCCTATATCATGCATCAAAACTACTTTTGACCATATAAATTTGACATGCAAGCTCAAGAGCAGGGTCACCTAAGAAGCAAAAATTTGCAATGAATAAAGCACTAGAACAAAAACTAATTGGACCAATGGAGGAGTCACATACCAAGGAACAATCTCCCCAGGCAGTTTTGTGAGAGGTGCTTTGAGCAAGGAGATCGAAAATGGCAGCAAAACGAGCTTGGACTCGGGTTTGAGCTGGTTATTCGTGTTTGGGGGAGGAAGAAGGATTGTATGGGTGAAAGGATAAGTGGAGGAGGGCCACCGTGGGCCCACGAGGCAGGGGCGCGCCCTCCACCCTCGTGGGCAGGTGGTTGGCCCCCCTGGTGTGTTCTCAGTTCCATAAATCCTCAAATATTCTAGAAAAAATCATATTTAAATTTCAGGGCATTTGGAGAGCTTTTATTTTCAAGGTATTTTTATATTGCACGGATAATCAGATAACAGACAAAAAAATATTTATTTTAATTTTATTTAATATAAATAACAGAAAGTAAAAGTGGGGTACAGAAGGTTGTGCCTTCTAGTTTCATCCATCTCATGATCATCAAAAGGAATCCACTAACAAGGTTGATCAAGTCTTGTTAACGAACTCATTCCGAATAACATGGAACCGGAGAAATTTCGAATAACATTATGTTACCTCAACGGGGATATGCACATCCCCAATAATAAGAATATCATATTTCTTCTTGATAGTAGGAAGAGGAAATTCAAAACCTCCAAATATAATCGCTGGAATTTTTCCAATAGAGTTGATACTATGAACTTGAGGTTGTTTCCTCAGAAACTGTACCGTATGCTCATTACCATTAACATGAAAAGTGACATTGCCTTTAGTGCAATCAATAACAGCCCTGTAGTATTCAAAAAGGGTCTTCCAAGAATAATAGACATACTATCGTCCTCGGGAATATCAAGAATAACAAAGTCCGATAAAATAGTAACGTTTGCAACTACAACAAGCACATCCTCACAAATATTGACAGGTATAGTTGTTGATTTATCAGCCATTTGCAAAGATATTTCAGTAGGTGTCAACTTATTCAAACCAAGTCTACGATATAAAGAGAGAGGCATAACACTAACACCGACTCCAAGATCACATAAAGCAGTTTTAACATAATTTCTTTTAATAGAGCATGGTATAGTTGCTACACCGGGATCTCCAAGTTTCTTTGGTACTCCACCCTTAAAAGTATAATTAGCAAGCATGGTGGAAATTTCAGCTTCCGGTATCTTTCTTTTATTTGTAATAATATCTTTCATATACTTAGCATACGGATTGGTTTTGAGCATATCAGTGAATCGCATACGCAAAAAGATAGGTCTAATCATTTCAGCAAAGCACTCAAAATCCTCACGATCTTTTTTCTTGGATGGTTTGGGAGGAAAAGGCATGGGTTTCTGAACCCAAGGTTCTCTTTCTTTACCATGTTTCCTAGCAACAAAGTCTTTCTTATCATAACGTTGATTCTTTGATTGTGGGTTATCAAGATCAACAGCAGGTTCAATCTCTATATCATTATCATTACTAGGTTGAGCATCATTATGAACATTATCATTAACATTATCACTAGTTTCAGGTTCATTACCAGATTGTGTTTCAGCAACAGAAATAGAAATATCATTTGGATTCTCAGGTGTTTCAACAATAGTATCACTAGAAGCATGCAAAGTCCTATCATTTTTCTTTTTCTTCTTTTTAGAAGAACTAGGTGCATCTACATTATTTCTCTGAGAATCTTGTTCAATTCTTTTAGGATGGCCTTCAGGATACAAAGGTTCCTGAGTCATTCTACCACCTCTAGTCATAACTCTAACAGCATGATCATTATTCTTATTATTCAATTCATTGATCAAATCATTTTGAGCTTGAAGTACTTGTTCTACTTGAGTGGTAACCATAGAAGCATGTTTACTAATAAGTTTAAGTTCACCTTTGACATTAGCCATATAATCACCCAAGTGTTCAAGCATATTTGAATTGTATTTCAATTGTCCACCAAAATAAGTATTAAAATCTTCTTGCTTAGCCATAAATTTATCAAACTCATCTAAGCATGGGCTAGCAAACTTAGTAAATGGGATTTCAGCTTTATCATATCTATAGAGAGAATTTACCTTTACTACCTGTGTCGGGTTATCAAGACCATGAATTTCTTCAATAGGTCATGGATTAAGATTATATGTTTCTTCAACAGGCGGTAAATTAAGACCATGTATTTCTTCAATAGGAGGTAAATTCTTAACATCTTCAGCTTTAATACCTTTTTCTTTCATAAATTTCTTTGCCTCTTGCATATCTTCAGGACTGAGAAATAGAATACCCCTCTTCTTCGGAGTTGGTTTAGGAATAGGCTCAGGAATTGGCTCCGGAGGTGTCCAATTATTTTCATTTGCCAACATATTATTCAATAGAATTTCAGCTTCATCCGGTGTTATTTCCCTGAAAACAGAACCAGCACAACTATCCAGGTAATCTCTGGAGGCATCGGTTAGTCCATTATAAAAGATATCAAGTATTCCATTTTTCTTAAGAGGATGATCAGGCAAAGCATTAAGTAATTGGAGAAGCCTCCCCCAAGCTTGTGGGAGACTCTCTTCTTCAATTTGCACAAAATTATATATATCCCTTAAAGCAGCTTGTTTCTTATGAGCAAGGAAATATTTGGCAGAAAAGTAATAAATCATATCTTGGGGACTACGCACACAACTAGGATCAAGAGAATTAAACCATATCTTAGCATCACCCTTTAATGAGAACGGAAATATTTTAAGGATGTAAAAGTAGCAAGTTCTCTCATCATTAGTGAACAGAGTGGCTATATCATTCAATTTAGTAAGATGTGCCACAACAGTTTCAGATTCATAACCATGAAAAGGATCAGATTCAACCAAAGTAATTATATCAAGATCAACAGAGAATTCATAATCCTTATCAGTAACAAAGATAGGTGAAGTAGCAAAAGCAGGGTCAGGTTTCATTCTAGCATTTAGAGATTGCTTACTCCATTTAGCAAATAATCTTTTGAGTTCATTTCTATTTCTGCAAGCTAAAATAGCTAAAGAAGCTTCTTGATCAAAAAACATAACCCTTAGGAATAACAAGTGGTTCTCCATCATCACTTTCATCAGTATCATCAGATTCAATATTTTCAATTTCTCTAGCCCTAGTAAGTTGTTCATCAAGAAAATCACTAAGTGGCACAGTAGTATCAGGCATAGATGTAGTTTCATCATAAGTATCATGCATAGCAGAAGTGGCATCATCAATAACATGTGACATATCAGAACGAATAGCAGAAGCAGGTGTAGGTGTCGCAAACTTACTCATAACAGGTGCTAGAAAATAGTCTTGATAACCCACAAGTATAGGGGATTGCAACAGTTTTTGAGGGTAGAGTATTCAACCCAAATTTATTGATTCGACACAAGGGGAGCCAAAGAATATTCTCAAGTATTAGCAGCTGAGTTGTCAATTCAACCACACCTGGAAACTTAATATCTGCAACAACGTGTTTAGTAGCAAAGTAATATCATAGTAGTGATAACGGTAGCAAAAAGTAACAGTAGTAAAAGTAATGTTTTTGGTATTTTGTAGTGATGATAGCAATAGCAACGGAAAAGTAAATAAGCGAAGAACAATATATGGAAAGCTCGTAGGCAATGGATCGGTGATGGAGAATTATGTTGGATGCGGTTCATCATGTAACAGTAATAACCTAGGGTGACACAGAACTAGCTCCAGTTCATTGATATAATGTAGGCATGTATTCCGAATATAGTCATACGTGCTTATGGAAAAGAACTTGCATGACATCTTTTGTCCTACCCTCCCGTGGCAGCGGGGTCCTTACGGAAACTAACGGATATTAAGGCCTCCTTTTAATAGAGAATCGGAACAAAGCATTAACACATAGTGAATACATGAACTCCTCAAACTACGGTCATCACCGGTAAGTATCCCGATTATTGTCACTTCGGGGTTAACGGATCATAACATGTAATGGGTGAATATAGACTTGCAAGATAGGATCAAGAACACTCATATATTGATGAAAACATAATAGTTTTAGATCTGATATCATGGCACTCGGGCACTAGAGACAAGCATTAAGTATAGCAAAGTCATAGCAACATCAATCTCAGAACATAGTGGACACTAGGGATCAAACCCTAACAAAACTAACTCGATTACATGATAGATCCCATCCAACCCATCACCGTCCAGCAAGCCTACGATGGAATTACTCACGCACGGCGGTGAGCATAATGAAATTGGTGATGGAGGATGGTTGATGATGACGATGGCGACAGATTCCCCTCTCCGGAGCCCCGAACGGACTCCAGATCAGCCCTCCCGAGAGGTTTTTGGGCTTGGCGGCGGCTCTGTATCGTAAAACATGATGATTTCTTCTCTCTGATTTTTTTCTCCTCGAAACTTAATATATGGAGGTGGAGGTGGAGTCGGAGAGGCAACAGGGGTCCACGAGGTAGGGGGCGCACCCTAGGGGGGCAGGCGCGCCCCCCACCCTCGTGGAGAGACGGTGGGCCCCCTGGCCTTCATCTTTGGCAGGTATTTTTCTTATTTTCTGAAAAGTGGCTCCGTGAAGTTTCAGGTCATTCCGAGAACGTTTGCTCCTGCACATAAATAACACCATGGTAATTCTGCTGAAAACAGCGTCAGTCCGGGTTAGTTCCATTCAAATCATGCAAGTTAGAGTCCAAAACAAGGGCAAAAGTGTTTGGAAAAGTAGATACGACGGAGACGTATCATGCACCACCACCAAAGCCAGGCAACCCAGATTCTCAACCCGAGGTGGGGGATGATGTTGATATTGCTTCCTCCGTCCATTAGTACCTTAGTGAGCTTATAGCCATCGACCTAAGGCACTGATACATCTCCAATGTATCTATAATTTTTGATTGTTCCATGTTGTTATATTATCATTCTTGGATGTTTTATAATCATTTTATAGTCATTTTATATCATTTTTGGTACTAACCTATTAACATAGTGCCAAGTGCAAGTTGATGTTTTTTGCATGTTTTTTACATCACAGGAAATCAATATCAAACGGAGTCCAAACGCAGCGAAACTTTTTGTGGATTTTTTGACAGAAGACATCCAATTGGCCGGAGAGGCGCCTGAGGGGGTGCTCCGAGGGGATCACAACCCACCAGGGCACTCCTGGAGGCCCGGGCATGCCCTGGTGGGTTGTGCCCACCTCGGGTGCCCCCCCGGACCGCCTCTTTACTCTATAAATACCCCAATATTCTAGAAACCCTGGGGGAGTTGACGAAAATCAATTCCAGACGCCGCAAGGTCCAGAAACACCAGATCCAATCTAGACACCATCACGGAGGGGTTCATCATGTCCATTGGTGCCTCTCCGATGATGCGTGAGTAGTCTTTTGTAGACCTTCAGGTTCGTAGTTAGTAGATAGGTAGCTTCCTCTCTCTCATTTGACTCTCAATACAATGGTCTCTTGGAGATCCATATGATGTAATTCTTTTGCGGTGTGTTTGTTGGGATCCGATGAACTTTGAGTTTATGATCAGATCTATCTCTTTTTATCCATGAAAGTTATTTGAGTCTTCTTTAATCTCTTATATGCATGATTGCTTATAGCCTCGTATTTCTTCTCTGATATTTGGGTTTTGTTTGGCCAACTTGGTATATTTATCTTGCAATGGGAAGAGGTGCTTTGTGATGGGTTCGATCTTACGGTGCTTGATCCCAATGATAGAAGGGGAACCGACACGTATGTATCGTTGCCATTAAGGATAACAAGATGGGATCTATTTCTACATAAATAGATCTTGTCTACATCATGTCATCATTCTTATTGCATTACTCCGTTTCTCCATGAACTTAATACACTAGATGCATGCTGGATAGCGGTCGATGTGTGGAGTAATAGTAGTAGATGTAGGCAGGAGTCGGTCTACTAATCTTGGACGTGATGCCTATATAATGATCATTGCCTGGATATCGTCATGATTATTTGAAGTTCTATCAATTTCCCAACAGTAATTTATTCACCCACTGTTTGCTATTTTTCTCGAGAGAAGCCTCTAGTGAAAACTACGCCCCCGGGGTTTCTTCCTTAATATATTTGCCTTTGCGATCTATTTTCCTTTGCTTTTATTTTTAGATCTATTAAACCAAAAATACCTTGCTGCAATTTATTTTATTCGAGATCTATTTATCCCATCTATCATATTTTTATCACGTCCGTTTGCCAATTTCTGGCGTCGTTACCCGAAAGGGATTGACAACCCCTTTAATATGTCGGGTTGCAAGTATTTGTTATTTGTGTGCAGGTGTTGTTTACGTAGTGTTGCTTGGTTCTCCTACTGGTTCGATAACCTCGGTCTCATCACTGAGGGAAATACCTACCATCGTTGTGCTGCATCATCCCTTCCTCTTTGGGGAAATACCGATGTAATTCTAGCAGACATCAGGCACCACCACCAAGGCCAGGCAACCTGAATTCTCAACCCGGGGGGGATGATCTTGTGACGCCCGGATAATTAAGCTACAGTAACCTTCTACTAATGATGCCATGTCACCACTTTCACTGTAGTTAATCTCGCGTTAGTTCAAAATCAATTCGAAATTCAAATTTAAAATAAAGGCAAACAATAAAAGTTTTCTAACATTAAAACTAAAATGTTCAAAATGGGACAAATAAATCCTAAGTAATTATGGTGGTGAAACCACACTTTTATAAAAGTGTTTAAGTGCACTATAGTAAATAAAATAGTAGCAAAACTATTCTTTAAATGATATTTAAATATTGAACAATTACAAAACTATTTTTTTAGTTTGGGTAGAAAAATAATGTGACAGTGGCATTGTTGGTAACATCCATTTAGGTGTCACTTTGGTATGTAATGAAACTATTATAAATAGGAACTAAAAGGGAAATAAAAGAAATAAGATAAGGGAAAAAAGTAAAAGGAAAAAAACAAAACAAAACAAAACAAAGGAAGCCAAAAAAAGAACGGGACCCCTCACCCCCCGACCCAACTGGGCCACGGCCCAGCTAGCCGGCCCCACCCCTCCTACCTTAACCCCACTCCCCTGAAACCCTAGCGTCGCACACCCCCACTCCTCCCACGAACCCCACTCCTCCCGACCGAGACCCCCACTCCCTCTTTCCAGCGATGCCGAGCCCCCCCCGCGCCCGATCCCTTTGCCGCACCGGAGCCCCAGCACGCTGGTGCACCCGCGCCCAAGGACCGCCGCCTCCGCCCTACTGTCCTCGCGCCACCGCCTCCCGGGAACTCCTCCCATGGTCGTCACTGTCCGGTTCTCCGCGTCCATATCGCGCCAAGCCGCCTCATTGTCGGAGATGGACGGATCCCGGAGGCACTATCGCGGATCCGGCCTC
This sequence comes from Triticum urartu, assembly GCF_003073215.2. Taxonomy (NCBI): domain Eukaryota; kingdom Viridiplantae; phylum Streptophyta; class Magnoliopsida; order Poales; family Poaceae; genus Triticum; species Triticum urartu. The sequence goes on along the minus strand of NC_053022.1, from coordinate 444,351,517 downwards.
CCCCGAGCTCATAGACCTCCCCTGCCGCTCCGATGTGAGCTCCCCCCCCCCGAATCCCCCTTATCCCCCTTGATTCATTCACCGTGACCGCCTGCTCCCGTTGAGGCCGCCATGACTGGACCTCCGTGCTCACCCGCACGCTATGCTTGCGCCCGCGCCCATGGTCCCTCCCCTGCTTGTCGCGCCTTGCGCTCGTGCCCACATCCCGTGCTCCACCACCCCTGTTCCCCCACGCCCATGGCTGCCCTGCGCGCCCGCCCGCACGTCCCTGCCTGCGCCAGGCCGCGCTCCTGCTGGCCGGCTGCGCCCTGTGCTCGCCCCCCGCATGGTTGCGGCCCCGCCACGCCCGTCGTCGCCCGCGTCCTCTTCTGGCGGCACCTTTGTGCCCGCGACCGCGCCTTGTTGCGGCCGGCTGCCGCTGTCATTGCTCTACCGCCGCCCGCTGCTGGGCGCAACTCCAGCCGGCTGGCTCGCCGTGCTCGCTGGCCGCAGCCGGGTTCACACCGGGCGGCACCCGGAACCAGGCCAGTCGACACCCGCCTGACCATGCCTGTTAGCCCGGTTCGCCATTTGGCCTATGACAACGGGCCCCTACCCAAGAACGTTTTTAAAAAAGAAATAAAGAAATAAAAACAATATTAATTAATTAATTAAAGTCTTAATTAACTTAATTAATCATGGTTAGTTCAACCTGATCACTAATTAAACTAATTAACATGTTTAGTTAATCTCAGACTATGACAAATGGGACCCACGCTTAGTTGACTGGTCAACGGTCAACTTTGACCGCTGATGTCACGTTGATGTCACAATGACACAGTAATTCTTTTTCGAATTAACTAGATAATAATAATCCCAGAAAATGATTAAATCCTTTAAAATTAATATAAAATAAACCATAGCCCGGATGGAAAAACTTTGTACATGAAAGTTGCTCAGAAGGACGAGACGAATCCAGATACGCAGCCTGTTCATCTGCCACACATCCCTAACCTATCGAACTCGTAACTTTCCCCATCCGGTTCATCTATCCGAAAACATGAAACACCGGGAATCCTTTCCTGGATGTTTCCCCCTTTCCCCGTATCACCTAGTACTGCGTTAGGGCACACCTAGCACCGTGTATTGCTATGTTATGCCTTGTGTTGCTTTGGTTGCTTTGTTATTTATTGTGTTCCCCCTCCGTTACTTCTTTCCGGTAGACCCCGAGACTACCGGCGACCCCCAGTTCGACTACAGTGTTGACGACCCCTCTCTCTTGCCAGAGCAACCAGGCAAGCCCCCCCTTGATCACCAGATATCGCCTACTCTACTCTCTACTACTTACATTACAGTAGTGTAACATGTTACTGCTTTTCGTTATCCTATCCTGATGCATAGTCTGTCCTTGCTACTACTGTTGTTACATTTACCTGCAATCCTACATGCCTAGTATAGGATGCTAGTTTTCCATCAGTGGCCCTACATTCTTGTCCGTCTGCTGTGCTATACTATCGGGCCGTGATCACTCGGGAGGTGATCACGGGTATATACTATATACTTTATATATAATACATGTGGTGACTAAAGACGGGTCGGCTTGTGGAGCACCCACGAGTGATTCATGGATTGGGGGCTGAAAGGACCTTTGTCCCAACGGCCCTCTGTGTGGATCTTTGTGGCGAAGCGACAGGGCAGGTTGAGACCACTTAGGAGAGAGGAGGGCCTGGCCCTGGTCGGCATTCGCGGTTATTTCAAGATAACACGTTTAACGAGATCTTGGTATTTGATCTGAGTCTGGCTACTGGCCTGTACGCACTAACCATCTACGCGGGGACAGTTATGGGCACTCGACGTCGTGGTATCAGCCGAAGCCTTCGTGACGTCAGCGACTGAGCGGCGCGCGCCGGATTGGACTGGAACGCCTGCTAGGATAGGTTTCTTCCGACCGCGTTCGCAACGTGCAGGTGTGCAAAGGGCGATGGGCCCAGACCCCTGCGCCATAGGATTTAGACCGGCATGCTGACCTCTCTGTTGTGCCTAGGTAGGGCTGTGACGTGTTGATCTTTCGAGGCCGGGCATGACCCAGGAAAGTGTGTCCGGCCAAATGGGATCGAGCGTGTTGGGTTATGTGGTGCACCCCTGCAGGGAAGTTAATCTATTTGAATAGCAGTGATCTTCGGTAACAGGACGACTTGGAGTTGTACCTTGACCTTATGACAACTAGAATCGGATACTTAATAAAACACACCCTTTCAAGTGCCAGATACAACCGGTGATTGCTCTCTCACAGGGCGACGAGGGGAGGATCGCCTGGTAGGACTATGCTACACGTTGCTACTTGGTGAACTTACCATATACTCTCTTCTCCTGTTGCAAGATGGAGGTTACCAGAAGCGTAGTCTTCAAAAGGGCTAGCTATCCCCCTCTTATTCCGGCATTCCGCAGTTCAGTCCACATATGATACCCTTACTCCATTTGATACCAATGCATACATATGTAGTGTAGCTCCTTGCTTGCGAGTACTTTAGATGAGTACTCACGGTTGCTTTGCTCCCTCTTTTCTCCCTTTCTATACCCGTTTGCTGCGACCAGACGTTGGAGCCCAGGAGCCAGACGCCACCGTCGACGACGACTACTACTACTCGGGAGGTGCCTACTACTACATGCAGCCTGCTGACGACGATCAGGAGTAGTTTAGGAGGATCCCAGGCAGGAGGCCTACGTCTCTTTCGATCTGTATCTCAGTTTGTGCTAGCCTTCTTAAAGAAAACTTGTTTTACTTATGTCTGTACTTAGATATTGTTGCTTCCGCTGACTCGTCTATGATCGAGCTCTTGTATTCGAGCCCTCGAGGCCCCTGGCTTGTAATATGATGTTTGTATGACTTATTTTATTTGTAGAGTTGTGTTGTGATATCTTCCCGTGAGTCCCTGATCTTGATCGTACACGTTTGCATGTATGATTAGTGTACGGTCAAATCAGGGGCGTCACAAGTTGGTATCAGAGCCGACTGCCTGTAGGAATCCCTCTTCCAAACTCCTTGGCCGAAGTTGAGTCTAGTCATTGCAAAACTTTTAACTAACATGGCTGTGCGGCTTACGGGCCCACGTCGCCATTGGGTGGTATTGGAATCTTTTATTCCTCGTCTATACTCTGGAACTCTGATCTCTCTTCTATTCGGGTTAAATGATTTTGCTAAAAAAAACAAAACTGACTTTAGGTTCTCGAAAATACTTTCTCCCGGAGAGCCCCTTGTTGCAGATGATCGCCTGCTGTACCGAAGGATTCCGAAGATACTCTCCGTTGTTCTCTCGAGACTTTGTGCCCATTGCTTTTGCCATCCCCTACCACCAAAATATCCCTATGGATAAATACTTACACCTGTCACCCTTACTTTTATTCCCATTTAATCTTGTTATTACAAGATACCCCGAAATTCTCTCTCTTGTTCCGATAATACCCTGTGCCCACTGCCCTTGCAGTTCTTTGCAATCTGGATAACCCTACGAATAATTTCTCGCACTTATCAAGTATCCACTCATCCCTAGTGGATACATGTATTTCACGAAAGTCTTCGAAATACCATTCGATCTCCGAAAATCCTCAACAGCCTATTGCTCTTGAAATTCTTGCTTGCTTGCATTATGATTAACCTCATAAGTCTGGTAATCTTATTGGCATCCTTAGTCATTATCAGTTTGAGTCTGTTGAATCAATATGTTGTGAATACTCACAATCCTTAATCAGATCTTTCATTTTGTCCTTCCGGCTCAGACGTCATTTTAAACATGAGCTGGATCTCGACCAACCAAATTGCCATTGATTTTAACCCCTAAGTCTATTCAACTTATCCATCCCTAGTCAGAGCATTGCTTCTGATCCCTTGTCTTGGAATTCATAATTCCTTTGCATTTGAGCTTTGAGTTAGTCAGTTGTTTCTATAATCTTATCTCCTTGCATTCTTTCTTCTTCTGGTTGAGTACCGATGCTCACATCAGATCCCTTATGGACCAACAGATCCTTTGTTGGATTTTATCTGACAACGTCCTTCATATTCAATAAGCTTGTGAGCCTTTTCCTTGGATACATAATGCCATTGGTAAATTGTATCCTCTGTTTTCTCAACCATGCTTTGTTTTCGAGCTGGTGGTATTTACGATTGAAGCTTGTGGTATATGTTCCTAAGATGCCCCTATGGGTTGAACCTATACCTGCTCTAAAACCGTGTGAACCCAAAAGATTTCACGGGTCATACTTATCTGGTATTGCACTAGGTAAAAACTTTCAACAAGTAATGTCAGTTTTGAAATACGAGAGGTGAATGAAAAGTTATGCGTTGAACAAGTGGGAGTCGACCTTGAACCCTGTGTTCATGCCCATGGACACGATTTAGATCTTATCATTAAAGCTTCTGTTAAATTAATTATTCCTTTGGTATAAGTTCATCTTATATCTGGGATCTGGCCTTTTGCAATCATGGTTCCGACCATGTTCTCCTTTAAATACCATTTCTCGTGCAAGTTTAAGCACTTGTCTTCTGCGGAGTAATGCCCCAGTCCAACCTCTACTTTGATTTGTCATCGAGTATTACCCCCTGGTATCTCAAGATTATCATGGAACTGCGTAACTTCTTACGAGTTCTTCATCTAGTGCTACATTCTAATTGATTCCAATTTTTCGTGGGCTCTGAGTTATTTAACACTCAAAGACATCGATAACTGAATCGAGTCTGCACTGTGATTCAACAACTCTTAGTAATCTTCAATGCTTACGAGTTTGTACTCGATAGTGTCATTCCCAGCTGATTGACTACATCATCATCATCATCAGGCTGACTGCTTGACCATTCTACCTATGTCCTTCATCCTCGGGACACAATCCCGACAGTGCTCTAAGCTTACATAAAACCTTCACCATCATATTGTTTGTCTTGAGAGACAACTCTGAATTCTGAGATGGCATCTTATCTATGGTTATAATAACCTTTTTCTTCACCATTCCCTTGGCTTGATGTCATCGCCGAGCGATTGCATCCTCATGGAGCCTCTCGACAAGATTTGTCGTGATCATCATCAACATTTTGACCCCTTCCAAGATATTAATTGAATTCATGATGAGAAGTACCCTCCTTGTCCTCGATGATTTGTGTTATCATCGACCACTTTATTGCCTTCCGTTCAACACAAACTTGTTCGTGTCTCTAGCACCCTATTGCTTTCAACTTAATGGTCGATATTTCATTCTTACACTATTGGTTGTTGAATCACCTTTCTAACATTGATCATGCTACCTAAGACCATATTTTGGGTGCACTTTTCAACCAATGCTTAATTGTGTATGTTTTCCTCGAGCATACATCCTTATATCATTTGGTCCGACAAATGTTGACTCCTTGTTCACATAAGTGTGGAAATCCATCTTTTGAAAATCTCAATGAATCGTCGTTGAGTTCATCAGCCACCTCTTCATTCTCCCCTTGGTTTTAATGATGAACTCTTGTTTTGGAACTCGCTTCCATAGTACATTTCCAGAGAATCTTACATTGTCGCCTCGTCAATTGTGTTGCACCTTTTCTTCTCAGGCATCCTAAGTCTGAGGCATCCTGGCACCAATCAGATCTGAATCTCGGTCAGATATGATGGTTGGAACATATTTCCAAGAGTTATTACATTGGTCCTAATATATCGGTAAGGTGGGGTCATGCCTATCACACCTGGCCGGAGGACTTGTTGTTATAGATTCCTTTTCACCAAGGTTATCCCTTCTTCCATGAGGAAATTGTAAGACCTATTCTTCAAGTTATTCCTGATGGATCCTTTGTGTCTCCAGAGTCTGATCTTCACCCGTTGACCATGTCAATGCTATCTCGAAGCATGTCTATGGTATTCCGATTTTCAACAAGAACATTGAAGCTAATGCTAAATGTTTCCTGCTCAATTATCCAAACACCGTTGTATGGGTAATATCATGAGCTTCCTCCCCCTTACTTAAGTGGTTTTCTACCTTCTATCCGGACTTGGATATCATACTCTGCTTGTTCTTGGGAAGGATATACCCCTGAAATGTGTGTTTAAACACATTTTGCCTTCCCATTGATCTGTTTAATCTGATAATCACATTTTCCTTTCCATTGTTCTGTTTAACCTTCTTGAGGTTTATATGATCTAAGCAGTAATACGTCATTGCTTTTATAAGCACCTCAGTGTACAACTCTGTCAGTAAGACCCTGTTACTATTGTTGTTGACATTCTGGTAACCACCGATGGACGAGAACTTTGCCTATTGGTCCGCCTCGTTCAACGAGCAGGAAAATGGTTCTCTTCGTCCCTCGCCCTTGGTACCGACATCGTTGCCGACATAACTGGCTGGCTACCCTCTGACATGCCTTGCTATCATGACCATGCAAGATGTCACCACTCCTACTTTTATCCCACATGGCGGGCCCATAACCCACAGTTCCACAGGATCGAAACCTGACTCTCTTGTACACCACCTGTTCCCAAGGTTGTTCCTCGCGCTTGACTTCGTAAGTAATTCACGGACCACCTGTCTAGTGGTCTAATCTGGTATGAGGCACAATACCTATCCTTGTTGCCTTGAAACCCTTTCACCTTTTGATTAGGCATCATGCGATTGCCTATCCGTTTGAAACTTCTCATGGTACCTTCTTACTTTTCTCTCGATATCTTATTATGTTTAAAATCGAGAGATACTTATGCTTCTTCCCTGAGTTAATCGTCTGATGCTCGATCTTGTTGGGATCCGTCCTTATAGAGTTTTTCCCCTCTTATCCTTTCGTAAGTACGGTGAAGTTCCCGAAGGAAGGACGACAATTTCATCATGATGCATTGGTGCATAGGAATGAAGACATACATACTATGGATTGACCTCTTCGAGAAGAGCAACCAAGACCGAGAAGATTCGTTAGAATTTCGTAACCAAACATTTTCCCTTTAGACCCCCTCTGAAATCTCGGGACGAGATTTCTTGTAGTGAAGGAGAATTGTGACGCCCGGATAATTAAGCTACATTAACCTTCTACTAATGATGCCATGTCACCACTTTCACTGTAGTTAATCTCGCGTTAGTTCAAAATCAATTCGAAATTCAAATTTAAAATAAAGGCAAACAATAAAAGTTTTCTAACATTAAAACTAAAATGTTCAAAATGGGACAAATAAATCCTAAGTAATTATGGTGGTGAAACCACACTTTTATAAAAGTGTTTAAGTGCACTATAGTAAATAAAACAGTAGCAAAACTATTCTTTAAATGATATTTAAATATTGAACAATTACAAAACTATTTTTTTAGTTTGGGTAGAAAAATAATGTGACAGTGGCATTGTTGGTAACATCCATTTAGGTGTCACTTTGGTATGTAATGAAACTATTATAAATAGGAACTAAAGGAAAATAAAAGAAATAAGATAAGGGAAATAAAAGTAAAAGGAAAAAAACAAAACAAAACAAAGGAAGCCAAAAAAAAGAACAGGACCCCCCCCCCCGACCCAACTGGGCCACGGCCCAGCTAGCCGGCCCACCCCTCCTACCTTAACCCCACTCCCCTGAAACCCTAGTACCGCACACCCCCACTCCTCCCACACGAACCCCACTCCTCCCGACCGAGACCCCCACTCCCTCTTGTTCTCCAGCGATGCCGAGCCCCCCCGCGCCCGATCCCTTTGCCGCACCGGAGCCCCAGCACGCCGGTGCGCCCGCGCCCAAGGACCGCCGCCTCCGCCTTGCCATCCTCGCGCCCACCGCCTCCTGGGAAACCCTCCCATGGCCGTCACCGTCCGGTTCTCCGCGTCCATGTCGCGCCAAGCCGCCTCGTCGCCGGAGATGGACGGATCCCGGAGGCACTATCGCGGATCCGGCCTCCCCCGAGCTCACAGACCTCCCCTGCCGCTCCGATGTGAGCTCCCCCCCCCCGAATCCCCCTTATCCCCCTCGATTCATTCGCCGCGACCGCCTGCTCCTGTTGAGGCCGCCATGACCGGACCTCCGTGCTCACCCGCACGCTATGCTTGCGCCCGCGCGCATGGTCCCTCCCCTGCTTGCCGCGCCCTTGCGCTCGTGCCCGCATCCCGTGCTCCACCGCCCCTGTTCCCCCACGCCCATGGCTGCCCTGCGCGCCCGCCCGCACGTCCCTGCCTGCGCCAGGCCGCGCTCCTGCTGGCCGGCTGCGCCCTGTGCTCGCCCCGCCCCCCGCATGGTTGCGGCCCCGCGACGCCCGTCGTCGCCCGCGTCCGCTTCGGGCAGCACCTCTGTGCCCGCGCCTTGTTGCGGTCGGCTGCCGCTGTCATTGCTCTACCGCCGCCCGTTGCTGGGCGCAGCCCCAGCCGGCCGGCTCGCCATGCTCGCTGGCCGCAGCCGGGTTCGCCCCGGGCGGCGCCCGGAACCAGGCCAGCCGACGCCCACCTGACCATGCCTGTTAGCCCGGTTCGCCATTTGGCCTATAACAACAGGCCCCTACCCAAGAACGTTTTAAAAAAAGAAATAAAGAAATAAAAACAATATTAATTAATTAATTAAAGACTTAATTAACTTAATTAATCATGGTTAGTTCAACCTGATCACTAATTAAACTAATTAACATGTTTAGATAATCTCAGACTATGACGAATGGGACCCACGCTTAGATGACTAGTCAACAGTCAACTTTGACCGCTGACGTCACGTTGATGTCACAATGACACAGTAATTCTTTTTTGAATTAATTAGATAATAATAATCCCAGAAAATGATTAAATCCTTTAAAATTAATATAAAATAAACCGTAGCCCGGATGGAAAAACTTTGTACATGAAAGTTGCTCAGAACGACGAGACGAATCCGAATACGCAGCCCGTTCGTCCGCCACACATCCCTAACCTATCGAACTCGCCACTTTCCCCCTCCGATTCATCTATCCGAAAACACGAAACACTGGGAATCCTTTCTCGGATGTTTCCCCCCTTTCCCGGTATCACCTAGTACTGCGTTAGGGCACACCTAGCACCGCGTATTGCTATGTTATGCCTTGTGTTGCTTTGGTTGCTTTGTTATTTATTGTGTTCCCCCTCTGTTACTTCTTTCCGGTAGACCCCGAGACTGCCGGCGACCCCCAGTTCGACTACGGTGTTGACGACCCCTCTCTCTTGCCAGAGCAACCAGGCAAGCCCCCCCTTGATCACCAGATATCGCCTACTCTACTCTCTACTGCTTGCATTAGAGTAGTGTAACATGTTACTGCTTTTCGTTATCCTATCCTGATGCATAGCCTGTCCTTGCTACTACTGTTGTTACCTTTACCTGCAATCCTACATGCCTAGTATAGGATGCTAGTTTTCCATCAGTGGCCCTACATTCTTGTCCGTCTGCTGTGCTATACTATCGGGCCGTGATCACTCGGGAGGTGATCACGGGTATATACTATATAATTTATATATGATACATGTGGTGACTAAAGACGGATCGGCTTGTGGAGCACCAGCGAGTGATTCACGGATTGGGGGCTGAAAGGACCTTTGTCCCAACAGCCCTCTGTGTGGATCTTTGTGGCGAAGCGACAGGGCAGGTTGAGACCACTTAGGAGAGAGGTGGGCCTGGCCCTGGTCGGCATTCGCGGTTATTTCAAGATAACACATTTAACGAGATCTTGGTATTTGATCTGAGTCTGGCTACTGGCCTATAAGCACTAACCATCTACGCGGGGACAGTTATGGGCACTCAACATCGTGGTATCAGCCGAAGCCTTCGTGATGTCAGCGACTGAGCGGCGCGCGCCGGTTGGACTGGAACGCCTACTAGGCTAGGTCTGCTTCCGGCCGCGTTCACAACGTGCAGGTGTGCAAAGGGCGATGGGCCCAGACCCCTGCGCCATAGGATTTAGACCGGCGTACTGACCTCTTTGTTGTGCCTAGGTAGGGCTGCGACATGTTGATCTTCCAAGGCCGGGCATGACCCAGGAAAGTGTGTCCGGCCAAATGGGATCGAGCGTGTTGGGTTATGTGGTGCACCCCTGCAGGGAAGTTAATCTATTTGAATAGCCGTGATCTTCGGTAACAGGACGACTTGGAGTTGTACCTCGACCTTATGACAACTAGAATCGGATACTTAATAAAACACACCCTTTCAAGTGCCAGATACAACCGGTGATTGCTCTCTCACAGGGCGACGAGGGGAGGATCGCCGGGTAGGATTATGCTACACGTTGCTACTTGGTGAACTTACCATATACTCTCTTCTCCTGTTGCAAGATGGAGGTTACCAGAAGCGTAGTCTTCGAAAGGGCTAGCTATCCCCCTCTTATTCCGGCATTCCGCAGTTCAGTCCACATATGATACCCTTACTCCATTTGATACCAATGCATACATATGTAGTGTAGCTCCTTGCTTGCGAGTACTTTGGATGAGTACTCACGGTTGCTTTGCTCCCTCTTTTCTCCCTTTCTATACCCGTTTGCTGCGACCAGACGTTGGAGCCCAGGAGCCAGACGCCACTGTCGACGACGACTACTACTACTCGGGAGGTGCCTACTACTACGTGCAGCCTGCTGACGACGATCAGGAGTAGTTTAGGAGGATCCCAGGCAGGAGGCCTACATCTCTTTCGATCTGTATCTCAGTTTGTGCTAGCCTTCTTAAGGCAAACTTGTTTAACTTATGTCTTTACTCAGATATTGTTGCTTCCGCTGACTCATCTATGATCGAGCTCTTGTATTCGAGCCCTCGAGGCCCCTGGCTTGTAATATGATGCTTGTATGACTTATTTTATTTGTAGAGTTGTGTTGTGATATCTTCCCGTGAGTCCCTGATCTTGATCGTACACATTTGCGTGTATGATTAGTGTACGGTCAAATCGGGGGCGTCACAGATCTGCCCTACTCCAAGTGACTGGTTGTTCTAACCAATTCAAATATTCAAGCACGGCTGGCTTAACCAGGTTGGCAACACACTTTTGGAGTTTGCTATCCCGCTTTCATGTGCTAGTCGTAAAGACGTGATACTGCCCACTATTTAACTGCTTGGGATTGCTCTGAAAACCTGTCTGGCTACCCTACTACTGAGTACCCTGGCCAGAATGCTTACTTCCACCTCCATGATTGCCAGACCCCTGATACCCAGATCCAGAGCTGCCAGGACCATGAAAACCACCGGATGAGCTGGCCCCAGGAAAATCGGATCTTGGGCCGTCGACACCCGGTTAGCCAGGGTTGCCCCCACCGCCACCCTGGTGATTCTGGTAAGCTTGGTTGCAAAATTGCTGCATAATATAACAATTCTCCCAGGAGTAGTTCGTCGGCTTATCATGTGTACTGTGCTTGGGACATGGACGCTTGAGGGCTTCCTCGAAATTGCGAGCTTTATTTGCATTGAATGACCTCCGGGAGTTATTCTGTCTCTAGCCCTTGAAACCAGTATTGGTATTGGCAACAAAATCTGAGCCGCCCTTTGGGTTTTTGCGTTTACCGCCATTGCCTTGACCACCATGGTTGCCATTGTACCCTAAGTTGCCCTACTGCTGACCCTTGCCGCCACCATTTTTCTTTCCCTTACCAGCCCGATCGTCATCTGGGCTAGGATCTTTCATGGTGTTCGACTCTGCATATCTTGTCAGGATATCCATGAGTTCGCCCAAGTCCTGAACCTTCCGCTTGAGTCACCCAAGCTTCTGAACGAGGGGATCAAAATGATAGTTTTTCTCTAGGATCAAGACAACTTGAGTAGCTAATGTGCCATCAGAGCAGTGGATAATATCAGCAACCCGGCGGGACCAATGATGAGGTGACTCTCCCTCATGCTGGACACAATGTTGTAAATCGACAATTGCTAATGGGCGCTTGTAGGTTCCTTGGAAGTGCTTGACGAAGCGTGCCTTCAACTCTGACCAAGTGTTGATGGAATTAGGGGGCAAGTTCTTCAGCCAAGTACGAGCTGGTCCCTCCAGCAACATGGTTAAATACTTAGCACAAACCACGTCGCTAACGTCCAACATGTCCATGGCGATTTCGGAACTCTCGATCCAAGCCGCCTGTTCCAGGTCATGCGTGTAATTAGAAACCATACGAGGGCCTTTGAAATCCTTAGACATACGCTCATTGCATAGAGCTGGTGTCGGGCATGGAATCCTGATAGTTCTGCTACTCGATCCTATGCCCTGTGAGGCTAAAGAAGTTGAAGTGGGTGATGGTTGAGCTGCCGTGTGGGCCGCTTCTACTTCCCGCCGTGCGCGGCCGTGTCGACGATCTCCTGGGCATCTAGGGCTCCATGCTGAGGCAGGTCACGCGGCTGCTCGCGTCTTCGTTGGGCACTGCTAGAGACGACTGGCAACTCTGTGTGGCGGCTCCTGCTGCGGCTTGGATGCGGGGTGGAGTGGAGTCATTGCTGACTATAGGAGTAGTTTGCTTGCTGTGCAACCACAGTCTTCAACATCTCGATGGCGTGCAAAGGTGAAGCAAATATGCCCTGGAGGCAATAATAAAGTTATTATTTATTTCCTTATATCATGATAAATGTTTATTATTCATGCTAGAATTGTATTATCCGGAAACATAATACCTGTGTGAATACATAGACAAACTAAACGTCACTAGTGTGCCTCTACTTGACTAGCTCGTTAATCGAAGATGGTTATGTTTCCTAACCATAGACATGTGTTGTCATTTGATTAACGGGATCACATCATTAGGAGAATGATGTGATTGACATGACCCATTCCATTAGCTTAGCACCCGATCGTTTAGTATGTTGCTATTGCTTTCTTCATGACTTATACATGTTCCTATGACTATGAGATTATGCAACTTCCGTTTGTCGGAGGAACACTTTGTGTGCTACCAAACGTCACAACGTAACTGGGTGATTATAAAGGAGCTCTACAGGTGGCTCCAAAGGTACATGTTGGGTTGGCATATTTCGAGATTAGGATTTGTCATTCCGATTGTCGGAGAGGTATCTCTGGGCCCTCTCGGTAATGCACATCACATAAACCTTGCAAGCATTGCAACTAATGAGTTAGTTGCGAGATGATGTATTATGAAACGAGTAAAGAGACTTGCCGGTAACGAGATTGAACTAGGTATTGAGATACCGACGATCGAATCTCGGGCAAGTAACATACCGATGACAAAGGGAACAAAGTATGTTGTTATGCGGTCTGGCCGATAAAAGATCTTTATAGAATATGTGGGAGCCAATATGAGCATCCAGGTTCCGCTATTAGTTATTGACCGGAGACATGTCTCAGTCATGTCTACATTGTTCTCGAACCCGTAGGGTCTGCACGCTTAACGTTACGATGACAGTTTCATTATGAGTTTATATATTTTGATGTACCGAAGTTTGTTCGGAGTCCCGTATGTGATCACGGACATGACGAGGAGTCTCGAAATGGTCGAGACATAAAGATTGATATATTGGAAGCCTATGTTTGGACATCGGAAGTGTTCCGGGTGAAATCGGCATTTTACCGGAGTACCGGGAGGTTACCGGAACCCCCCGGTAACCTAATGGGCCATAATGGGCCTAGTGGAGGAAGAGGAGAGGAGGCCTAGGGGCTGCCGCACGCCCCTCCCCCCCCCAAGTCCGAATTGGACAAGGAGGGGGGGCGGTGCCCCCCCTTTCCTTTCTTCCCTCTCCTCCTTCCCCCCAAATCCTAATCCAACTAGGGAAAGGGGGGAGTCCTACTCCCGGTAGGAGTAGGACTCCTCCGGCGCGCCTCCTCCTAAGGCCGGCCGCACCCCCCCCCCCCCCCCCCCCTTGCTCCTTAATATACGGGGGCAAGGGGCACCTCTAGACACACAAGTTGATCTTCAAGATCGTTCTCTTAGCCGTGTGCGGTGCCCCCCTCCACCATAGTCCTCGATAATATTGTAGTGGTGCTTAGGCGAAGCTCTGCGACAGTAGAACATCAAGATCGTCACCACGCCGTCGTGCTGACAGAACTCTTCCCCGACACTGCTGGATCGGAGTCCGGGGATCGTCATCGAGCTGAACGTGTGCTAAAACTCGGAGGTGCCGTAGTTTCGGTGCTTGATCGGTCAAACCGTGAAGACGTACGACTACATCAACCGCGTTGTCATAACGCTTCCACTGTCGGTCTACAAGGGTACATAGACAACACTCTTCCCTCTCGTTGCTATGCATCACCATGATCTTGCGTGTGCGTAGGAAAATTTTGAAATTACTACGTTCCCCAACAGTGGCATCCGAGCCTAGGTTTTATGTGTTGATGTTATATGCACGAGTAGAACACAAGTGAGTTGTGGGTGATATAAGTCATACTGCTTACTAGCATGTCATACTTTGGTTTGTCGGTATTGTTGGATGAAGCGGCCCGGACCGACATTACGCGTACGCTTACGCGAGACTGGTTCTACCGACGTGCTTTGCACATAGGTGGCTGGCGGGTGTCAGTTTCTCCAACTTTAGTTGAACCGAGTGTGGCTACGCCCGGTCCTTGCGAAGGATAAAACAGCACCAACTTGACAAACTATCGTTGTGGTTTTGATGCGTAGGTAAGATTGGTTCTTGCTTAAAGCCCGTAGCAGCCACGTAAAACTTGCAACAACAAAGTAGAGGACGTCTAACTTGTTTTTGCAGGGCATGTTGTGATGTGATATGGTCAAGACATGATGCTAAATTTTATTGTATGAGATGATCATGTTTTGTAACCGAGTTATCGGCAACTGGCAGGAGCCATATGGTTATCGCTTTATTGTATGCAATGCAATTGCGCTGTAATGCTTTACTTTATCACTAAGCGGTAGCGATAGTCGTGGAAGCATAAGATTGGCGAGACGACAATGATGCTACGATGATGATCAAGGTGTCGCGCCGGTGACGATGGTGATCATGACGGTGCTTCGAAGATGGAGATCACAAGCACAAGATGATGATGGCCATATCATATCACTTATATTGATTGCATGTGATGTTTATCTTTTATGCATCTTATCTTGCTTTGATTGACGGTAGCATTTTAAGATGATCTCTCGCTAATTATCAAGAAGTGTTCTCCCTGAGTATGCACCGTTGCGAAAGTTCTTCGTGCTGAGACACCACGTGATGATCAGGTGTGATAGGCTCTATGTTCAAATACAATGGGTGCAAAACAGTTGCACATGCAGAATACTCAGGTTATACTTGACGAGCCAAGCATATACAGATATGGCCTCGGAACATGGAGACCGAAAGGTCGAGCGTGAATCATATAGTAGATATGATCAACATAGTGATGTTCACCAATGAAACTACTCCATCTCACGTGATGATCGGACATGGTTTAGTTGATTTGGATCATGTGATCACTTAGAGGATTAGAGGGATGTCTATCTAAGTGGGAGTTCTTTAGTAATATGATTAATTGAACTTAAATTTATCTTGAACTTAGTACCTGATAGTATCTTGCTTGTTTATGTTTGATTGTAGATAGATGGCCCGTGTTGTTGTTCCGTTGAATTTTAATGCGTTCCTTGAGAAAGCAAAGTTGGAAGATGATGGTAGCAATTACACGGACTGGGTCCGTAACTTGAGGATTATCCTCATTGCTGCACAGAAGAATTACGTCCTGGAAGCACCGCTGGATGCCAGGCCTGCTGCTAGAGCAACACCAGATGTTATGAACGTCTGGCAGAGCAAAGCTGATGACTACTCGATAGTTCAGTGTGCCATGCTTTACGGCTTAGAATCGGGACTTCAACGACGTTTTGAACGTCATGGAGCATATGAGATGTTCCAGGAGTTGAAATTAATATTTCAAGCAAATGCCCGAATTGAGAGATATGAAGTCTCCAATAAGTTCTATAGCTGCAAGATGGAGGAGAACAGTTATGTCAGTGAGCATATACTCAAAATGTCTGGGTATAATAATCACTTGATTCAATTGGGAGTTAATCTTCCAGATGATTGCGTCATTGGCAGAATTCTCCAATCACTTCCACCTAGCTACAAGAGCTTTGTGATGAACTATAATATGCAAGAGATGAATAAGACAATTCCCGAGCTCTTCGCAGTGCTGAAAGCTGCGGAGGTAGAAATCAAGAAGGAGCATCAAGTGTTGATGGTTAACAAGACCACTAGTTTCAAGAAAAAGGGCAAAGGGAAGAAGAAGGGGAACTTCAAAAAGAACAGCAAGCAAGTTGCTGCTTAGGAGAAGAAACCCAAATCTGGACCTAAGCCTGAAACTGAGTGCTTCTACTGCAAGCAGACTGGTCACTGGAAGCGGAACTGCCCCAAGTATTTGGCGAATAAGAAGGATGGCAAGGTGAACAAAGGTATATATGATATACATGTTATTGATGTGTACCTTACTAATGCTCGCAGTAGCACCTGGGTATTTGATACTGGTTCTGTTGCTAATATTTGCAACTCGAAACAGGGACTACGGATTAAGCGAAGATTGGCTAAGGACGAGGTGACGATGCGCGTGGGAAATGGTTCCAAAGTCGATGTGATCGCGGTCGGCACACTACCTCTACATCTACCTTCGGGATTAGTATTAGACCTAAATAATTGTTATTTGGTGCCAGCGTTGAGCATGAACATTATATCTGGATCTTGTATAATGCAAGACGGTTATTCATTTAAATCAGAGAATAATGGTTGTTCTATTTATATGAGTAATATCTTTTATGGTCATGCATCCTTAAAGAGTGGTCTATTCTTATTAAATCTCGATAGTAGTGACACACATATTCATAATGTTGAAGCCAAAAGATGCAGAGTTGATAATGATAGTGCAACTTATTTGTGGCACTGCCATTTAGGTCATATCGGTGTAAAGCGCATGAAGAAACTCCATACTGATGGACTTTTGGAACCACTTGATTATGAATCACTTGGTACTTGCGAACCGTGCCTTATGGGCAAGATGACAAAAACACCGTTCTCCGTTACTATGGAGAGAGCAACAGATTTGTTGGAAATCATACATACAGATGTATGTGGTCCGATGAATGTTGAGGCTCGTGGCGGATATCGTTATTTTCTCACCTTCACAGATGACTTAAGCAGATATGGGTATATCTACTTAATGAAACATAAGTCTGAAACATTTGAAAAGTTCAAAGAATTTCAGAGTGAAGTTGAAAATCATCGTAACAAGAAAATAAAATTCCTATGATCTGATCGTGGAGGAGAATATTTGAGTTACAAGTTTGGTGTACATTTGAAACAATGCGGAATAGTTTCGCAACTCACGCCACCCGAAACACCACAACGTAATGGTGTGTCCGAACGTCGTAATCGTACTTTACTAGATAAGGTGCGATCTATGATGTCTCTTACTGATTTACCGCTATCATTTTGGGGTTATGCTTTAGAGACGGCCGCATTCACGTTAAATAGGGCACCACCAAAATCCGTTGAGACGACGCCTTATGAACTGTGGTTTGGCAAGAAACCAAAGTTATCGTTTCTGAAAATTTGGGGCTGCGATGCTTATGTGAAAAAGCTTCAACCTGATAAGCTCGAACCCAAATTGGAGAAATGTGTCTTCATAGGATATCCAAAGGAAACTATTGGATACACCTTCTATCACAGATCCGAAGGCAAGACTTTTGTTGCTAAATTTGGAAACTTTCTAGAGAAGGAGTTTCTCTCGAAAGAAGTGAGTGGGGGGAAAGTAGAACTTGATGAGGTAACTGTACCTGCTCCCTTATTGGAAAGTAGTACATCACAGAAACCGGTTTCTGTGACACCTACACCAATTAGTGAGGAAGCTAATGATGATGATCATGAAACTTCAGAACAAGATACTACTAAACCTCGTAGATCAACCAGAATAAGATCCGCACCAGAGTGGTACGGTAATCCTGTTCTGGAAGTCATGCTACTAGATCATGATGAACCTACGAACTATGGAGAAGCGATGGTGAGCCCAGATTCCGCAAAATGGCTTGAGGCCATGAAATCTGAGATGGGATCCATGTATGAGAACAAAGTGTGGAATTTGGTTGAGTTGCCAAAATATCGGCAAGCAATTGAGAATAAATGGATCTTCAAGAAGAAGACTGATGCTGACGGTAATGTTACTGTCTACAAAGCTCGACTTCTCGCAAAAGATTTTTGACAAGTTCAAGGGATTGACTACGATGAGACCTTCTCACCCGTAGCGATGCTTAAGTCTGTCTGAATCATGTTAGCAATTGCCGCATTTTATGATTATGAAATTTGGTAGATGGATGTCAAAACTGCATTCCTGAATGGATTTCTAGAAGAAGAGTTGTATATGATGCAGCCGGAAGGTTTTGTCGATCCAAAGGGAGCTAACAAAGTGTGCAAGCTCCAGCGATCCATTTATGGACTGGTGCAAGCCTCTCAGAGTTGGAATAAACACTTTGATAGTGTGATCAAAGCATTTGGTTTTGTACAGACTTTTGGAGAAGCCTGTATTTACAAGAAAGTGAGTAGCTCTGTTGCATTTCTGATATTATATGTAGATGACATATTACTAATCGGAAATGATATAGAATTTCTGTATAGCATAAAGCGATACTTGAATAAGAGTTTTTCAATGAAAGACCTCGGTGAAGCTGCTTACATATTGGGCATTAAGATCTATAGAGATAGATCAAGACGCTTAATTGGAATTTCACAAAGCACATACCTTGACAAAGTTTTGAAGAAGTTCAAAATGGATCAAGCAAAGAAAGGATTCTTGCCTGTGTTACAAGGTGTGAAATTGAGTAAGACTCAATGCCCGACCACTGCAGAAGATAGAGAGAAAATGAAAGATGTTCCCTATGCTTCAGCCATAGGCTCTATCATGTATGCAATGCTGTGTACCAGACTTGATGTATGTCTTGATATAAGTCTAGCAGGGAGGTACCAAAGTAATCCAGGAGTGGATCACTGGACAGCGGTCAAGAACATCCTGAAATACCTGAAAAGGACTAAGGATATGTTTCTCATATATGGAGGTGACAAAGAGCTCATCGTAAATGGTTACGTTGATGCAAGCTTTGACACTGATCCGGACGATTCTAAATCGCAAACCGGATACGTGTTTACATTAAACGGCGGAGCTGTCAGTTGGTGCAGTTCTAAACAAAGCGTTGTGGTGGGATCTATATGTGAAGCGGAGTACATAGCTGCTTCGGAAGCAGCAGACGAAGGAGTTTGGATGAAGGGGTTCATATCCAATCTAGGTGTCATACCTAGTGCATCGGGTCCTATGAAAATCTTTTGTGACAATACTGGTGGAATTGCCTTGGCAAAAGAATCCAGATTTCACAAGAGAACCAAGCACATCAAGAGACGCTTCAATTCCATCCGGGATCTAGTCCAGGTGGGAGACATAGAGATTTGCAAGATACATACGGATCTGAATGTAGCAGAACCGTTGACTAAGCCTCTTCCACGAGCAAAACATGATCAGCACCAAAGCTCCATGGGTGTTAGAATCATTACTGTGTAATCTAGATCATTGACTCTAGTGCAAGTGGGAGACTGAAGGAAATATGCCCTAGAGGCAATAATAAAGTTATTATTTATTTCCTTATATCATGATAAATTTTTATTATTCATGCTAGAATTGTATTAACCGAAAACATAATACTTGTGTGAATACATAGACAAACTAAACTTTACTAGTGTACCTCTACTTGACTAGCTCGTTAATCGAAGATGGTTATGTTTCCTAACCATAGACATGTGTTGTCATTTGATTAACGGGATCACATCATTAGGAGAATGATGTTATTGACATGACCCATTCCATTAGCTTAGCACACGATCGTTTAGTATGTTGCTATTGCTTTCTTCATGACTTATACATGTTCCTATGACTATGAGATTATGCAACTCCCGTTTGCCGGAGGAACACTTTGTGTGCTACCAAACGTCACAACGTAACTGGGTGATTATAAAGGAGCTCTACAGGTGTCTCCAAAGGTACATGTTGGGTTGGCATATTTCAAGATTAGGATTTGTCACTCCGATTGTCGGAGAGGTATCTCTGGGCCCTCTCGGTAATGCACATCACATAAGCCTTGCAAGCATTGCAACTAATGAGTTAGTTGCGAGATGATGTATTACGAAACGAGTAAACAGACTTGCCGGTAACGAGATTGAACTAGGTATTGAGATACCGACGATCGAATCTCGGGCAAGTAACATACCGATGACAAAGGGAACAAAGTATGTTGTTATGCGGTCTGACCGATAAAAGATCTTCGTAGAATATGTGGGAGCCAATATGAGCATCTAGGTTCCGCTATTGGTTATTGACCGGAGACATGTCTCGGTCATGTCTACGTTGTTCTCGAACCCGTAGGGTCCGCACGCTTAACGTTACGATGACAGTTTCATTATGAGTTTATATATTTTGATGTACCGAAGTTTGTTTGGAGTCCCGGATGTGATCACGGACATGACGAGGAGTCTCGAAATGGTCGAGACATAAGGATTGATATATTGGAAGGCTATGTTTGGACATCGGAAGTGTTCCGGGTGAAATCGGCATTTTACCGGAGTACGGGGAGGTTACCGGAACCCCCCGGTAACCCAATGGGCCTTAATGGGCCTAGTGGAGGAAGAGAAGAGGAGGCCTAGGGGCTGCCGCGCGCCCCTCCCCCCCCCCAAGTATGAATTGGACAAGGAGGGGGGGCGGCGCCCCCCCTTTCCTTTCTTCCCTCTCCTCCTTCCCCCCAAGTCCTAATCCAACTAGGGAAAGGGGGGAGTCCTACTCCCGGTAGGAGTAGGACTCCTCCGGCGCGCCTCCTCCTAAGGCCGGCCGCACCCCCCCTTGCTCCTTAATATACGGGGGGCAGGGGGGCACCTCTAGACACACAAGTTGATCTTCAAGATCGTTCTCTTAGCCATGTGCGGTGCCCCCCTCCACCATAGTCCTCGATAATATTGTAGTGGTGCTTAGGCGAAGCCCTGCGACAGTAGAACATCAAGACCGTCACCACGCCTCGTGCTGACAGAACTCTTCCCCGACACTTTGCTGGATCGGAGTCCGGGGATCGTCATCGAGCTGAACGTGTGCTAAAACTCGGAGGTGCCGTAGTTTCGGTGCTTGATCGGTCGGACCGTGAAGACGTACGACTACATCAACCGCGTTGTCATAACGCTTCCGCTGTCGGTCTACGAGGGTATGTAGACAACACTCTCCCCTCTCATTGCTATGCATCACCATGATCTTACGTGTGCGTAGGAAAATTTTGAAATTACTACGTTCCCCAACAAAAGGTTCCCTCTCAACTGGGTATTCCTTGTGAGCGGAAGTGCGGCGAGGTTGGTAGCTACTGCCAACAAGTTATCAACATGATTGGAAAAGTGGCCGCCGGTGTCACAAAACGGTCTGGAGTCGTACGAAAAGGCAGCGGGTGTTGGGCCGGCTCGAGCTGATGTTGTTGAACCGGCTGTCGGGGCTGAGCTGGCGGTGGTCGCCTGTATCCATCCTGGGGCATGACCCGGTTCAATTGGGTATAACCGGAGCCCCCGGGGTACTCGTCCCAGCCCCCGGTGTAGGTGTGTTGAACAGATGCCCAGGCTCGTAATCAACGGGCAGGCGGGTCTCATGTCGCCTCCTATGAACCATATCTGAAGCGTTTTGCCACGGACCCATGTGTCAGGCCTCCGTCCTCAGGCCCTCTGTTTCCTGTTGGATTTGGGTGCATAGCTGCACCATGCGAGCATTCTCGCGTTGACATCCTCCTGAGCCTTAGCCATCTGCTCGTGAATTTTAGCTACCTATGCATTGCATTCCACCTGGTTCTCCGCTGTTAGTGGCGACTCAAGGAGCATCGTCAATGAGGCGACTAGCTCTGAAAGAACTTGAGCTGGTGTTTTAACTGGGCCAAACACACTTGGATTAACTGCTAAAGCGCCAGTTCCTCCCGTGGTGCCTGCTGCAGTAGAGTCGAGGGCCGGCGCAGTGCCTTCCATGTAGATGGTGGTCCAGTAGGGCGACTCGTCATCAACCAGAGCCGGCTCATCATCAAAGCAGCCCCCAAGCCTGTCGTCATACAGCGGGAGGATTGACTCGGTATCCCTGACCAATGACTCGTCATCGGAGTAAACAAGGGTGTCCCCACCAGACGTGGAGTTATCTGCGAGATCAACCGCCTGGGTGAAGCCGATGAAGACATGGTTCCGGCCGGCTTGGGCCAGGGCGGGTTCTGTGCGCCGAGCCGGCTCGACAATGTCGGTGCAGATGTCCGGCTCGGTTCCTGATTCGCTGATTTTGCCGATGAAGACGTGGATCTTGCCGAAGGGGGCCCGGCACCAGTACTCGATTGAGTCGGCCTCGGGGCCCCAGCCTGAATCGTCGACGTAGAGCATGTCGCGGTGTCTCTTGGTCATGCGGCCGATCGCGTATCCCTCTATCCCTGGGAGAGCTCCCTCCAAGAACTTGACACCATCGAGCGATAGCCCCACGGTGGGCGCCCACTGTCGTGGTTTTGTCACAGCAGATGTCCTCGTGAAAGGACTTAGTCGTGAGGCCATCGCCGCGAGGTGGTAGCTTGAACGGGGTTGATTGGAATCAAAGGCAAGGGTTTACCCAGGTTCGGCCCCTCTATATGGAGGTAATAGCCTACTTCCTGCTTGATTGATATTGATGATGATGATCTCAATTACAAGGGTGCGACTTGGCTATCCTAGTACTCAAGAGCTTGTAACTTAAGTCTTTCTACCTCAGGGGCTCTCCTTTATATACAGGTCGAGGCCCTGGGCTTACAACAGAGTTCGGGTCGTACTACGACCCATGCCCTAATTAGTTTCCTACTCGTCTTGCTTCCCAAGTAAGGGAATTACGACATCCTTCGGTGAGCCGCCGCCTCTAGCGCTGGGACATGAGTAGGCCCACTCTATGAGTCGAACCATGGGCCTTGAGGTCTTGATCACCACAACCCATGTTAAGTCTTATTCGTTAGGCCGCCACAGGATAACCCGGCCCTGAACGGGCGGGTCATGGCGTGGGGTTATATCCCCAACAAGATGGATGTGTGGCCACACAAGGAAGGACCGAGTACGGAATGATGATATACGAGATAGAGTTGGGGTAGCGCCGATTGAAGAGAAGCTTGTCCAACATCGTCTGAGATGATTTGGGCATATTCAACACAGGCATCCAGAAGCATTAGTGTAGCGGATGGCTAAAGCGTGCCGATAATGTCAAGAGAGGTCGAGGTAGACCGAACTTGACATGGGAGGAGTCCGTAAAGAGGGATCTGAAGGACTGGAGTATCGACAGAGAACTAGCCATGGATAGGGGTGCGTGGAAGCTTGCTATTCATATGCCAGAACCATGAGTTGGTTACGAGATCTTATGGGTTTCACCTCTAACCTACCCCAACTTGCTTAGGGCTAAAGGCTTTGTCGTTGTTGTTGTGATGCTAGATACTCATGTGCGTGAAGTCTATGCCAAATTTCGTGGAGTTTGGACATTTCAGCAGCTCTCGGCAAAAAAAGAGACAAATTTGGGGTTGCAAGAAAGTCCAGCTGATGACAAAAAAATTTGACTGAATTTTTTTCAGTCAAAAAAGACAAATGCGTGATGTTCCAATACTGTTTTGATTGATATTTTTTTTTGCCATGAGCTCCTCATATGTCTGAACAAGCTGAAATTTGGCACGAATATCACGCATTGGAACATCTTCCACCTAAAAAATAATTAAGAATTTTTTGAATTGCTTTAGTATTTTTTTTGAATTTACTGTTCACCGGGTGCAGATGAGCCTCGACACCGAATTGAATATACAACATATAAATATGATACATACATGGTCGTATTTATTGTTTTTGCAAACATATGCCAGATATGGGAGGATTTGTTGGCATCAATAAGTGTACATATCTGGTACTATTAATTTCCTTTGACAAGATTTGGACAATTCGCAGAAGTAGTTATTTATGTGGTTTAGCTGGACATGCTTTACATTTGAAAACATGTCATGTTCAACTTTTGTTCGATTAGGCAGGCATTCTAAGGAAACTACAATATGTGCTCAAAGTTTGTAGGGGAAACATCATTTTATAATTGCTCCATTTGTTTGCTGAGTTTTTGTGTACAGGCATCAATTTTGTTTCCTGAGTTAGATTGCTCTAGAAGTTGGACTCGGACAGATGGCAGAGTCTGAACTTCCAACTAAAATCAAGTGAAAAGATATTTGATTTACGCAATTGGGATGGGATCACATGCTTCACTTTCACAAGCAACTCGTAGCAGCCACTGAACAAAGGAAGAAATGGAATCACTTAAATTGATAGCAGAGATAATCACCACCTTTTATTCGATTTATCTTCGTCATCATCACTGTTTGGTACATTACCATGGCAGTTCAGGGGAAATGCAGAGAAGCAGCCATTTCAGGCTTACACACGCATACGCATCATAGGCAGCAGAGTTTCCACAAGTCCATGGCTATGTCTTATTTATCTTCACCAGATGCACCAACAGCAGGCTATCCGGTTGACGAGGCAGCCTCCTCAGACAAGGACCTGGGCTGCAGCTAGCCTGGCAATCGGGACCCTGCAAAAAGGTTCCATATCAAGATGTTAACGGCTATAAATAGCGTCAAGGTAGTGCTAATCCTCCAAATTTCAATATTTCAGCCAACCTGAACGGGGAGCATGAAACATAATCCAGCCCAGCCTTTGCGAAAAAAGCAACTGAAGATGGCTCTCCGCCATGTTCACCGCAGATGCCCACCTGTTTGGAAACACGAAATCGATCAGTCAAATGAACTAAGAATGAATTCTGCACAACAGATACAGTGTCCTCGGTGGAATACTTACCTTCAAGTTAGGCCTCGCTTTGCGACCCCTCTCTGTAGCAATCTTTACTAGCTCCCCCACTCCTCTCTGATCAAGCACCTGGCATATTCATTAACAGGTAAGTTATCAAGTACAATATGATAAGGTTATGGCTGTACAAAAAAAATCAAGAAGGAACATGCAAAATGCCTAGACATGTGAGGTGCCCACGTGTGTGAGTGATGAAAATATGGGTGGTACTTAAAACAAACTTGAAGTGGTACGGTCCCAGTCGTAACAAATTTACCTCAAATGGGTCATGCTGGAGGATACCCTGGGCCAGATAGAAGGGGAGGAACTTCCCCACATCATCCCTACTGTAACCAAATGTCATCTGCGTGAGGTCGTTTGTTCCGAAAGAGAAGAACTCAGCCTGCTCTGCTATCTGTCAATGGATGTGCAACCAGCACAACGATGTCAGGTACATGCGTATTTTCCCTTGATATATCTGATAAACTAATTCTTTGCATTTGGAGAACTCCTATTGGCCAAGAGTTCTGCTAACTAATGCATGTATTATTCAGTTTACATGCTGAATGTCAATGGCCAACATTTATGGTTTTACAGAAAGAACAGGGCTATCACAAGCTTTTTACCTCATCTGCCACTAGAGCAGCCCTGGGAATTTCAATCATAGTCCCAGCTTTGTAATCAATGGTTTTCCCCATATTGGTGAAAACATTGTTAGCAATTTGGCGGATAAGAGCCACTTGATGTCCCAATTCCTGGCAAAACCAAATGTCAATTGTCACAAGGAAAAATCAACTGCTGAATCAAACTTGCAATAATAAAATCAAGTGCGGTTTGAAGAGAAATGAAATGGTCAGGTTTCCATAAATTGGTGGTGTATAGTTGTATCCCATCAAATGGATTATGACATTTTTCAACTGCACAAACTGTGAAGTGAAGGTACACCTTTATACCAGCCAAAGAAGATACACGTGAAGAAAGACATACCTGAGGTGTTCCAACAAGAGGAACCATTATCTCTGGAAATACTTGAATACCCTGGTTGGTCATGGATATAGCAGCTTCAAAGATGGCCCGGGCTTGCATTTCTGTTAATTCAGGATACGAAATACCAAGCCTGAAATATTAGCATCACCAGCATTAGTAAAGGAAAGAAAACAGAATTGCGAATGAGAACAGGCAAGTAAATGAATGGGAAAGGAAAACTTGATTCAATAGTGGTTGTGTTAAAAACATGAAAAAAATTACACTTTATTCTGTTGATCATATGGATATAGTTCAATCTCCAGCATAGCTAAACAAATAAACAACACCAACCTGCAACCACGGAAACCAAGCATTGGATTTACTTCTGAAAGTTTCTCCATTCTTGCAAGGACATCATCCTCAGAGGCTCCAGTTTCAGCACATAGCTCATGCACAATATCCTCCACATGCCCTTCTGGAAGGAATTCATGAAGTGGAGGGTCCAACAGCCGGATAGTCACCGGGAGCCCTGAAATGCAAACATTGATGCTCAGGTGGTTCTGTGTGACAAAAATGTAGTTTGGATTCCCTTGCAAAAAGTGCAGTCTATAACTAATGCCGTATGCCATCGATGGAAAGTGTTTATTTGATATCAGTTTCCATGGGACATGTTATTACATATACCACTTTCAACAAAAGAATGAACAAGCACTGGCAGAATTATATACCCTAAACTATATGATGAGTGCCAAAAAAATACTTCAAGGTTAGAAGCACAATTCTTATAAGATCCTGTAATCTTGCAATTTTTTCTACTTTGTGTGTTCACAGTTAACACCCAATGGTCAATATTCGCTTATTTAAGAAAGTAAGCCAGCTCGGGGTATTTGAACTCTAGTGCACCTCATCTAGTGAGTATATTTCCTCCGTCCGGAATTAGTTGACGCTCAAACAGATGTATCTAACACTGAAATACGTCGAGATACATCTATTTGAGCGTCATTTAATTCCAGAAGGAGGGAGTATATGAATACAGAGATTTTCCACATACCATCCATGGCACGGAAAATGCCTTCAAAGTCGGACCTCTGGTAAGGCAGAAGACGATCTAGTGCTTTCTGCCTCAGTTCGACAGTTGGAGCCATTATCATCTGCCTCACAGCCTTAATCCTCTCATCAGAAGCAAAGAACTACAAAGTATACAAAGGAGAACATTAGCCTTTTTTTACTTGCCTAGAAGAGCAGACTTGTGTCCATAAAGTTCACTTCGAAAGTTGAACTGCAGAAAATAACTATCATAACAAAATATGTCCTCCAAAAAGCAAACAGTAAAGAAGTTAACACCAACCATGTGTTCTGTCCGACAGAGTCCAATTCCTTCTGCCCCATTTTTCCTTGCTGCCAATGCATCCCCGGGGGTGTCTGCATTAGCCATAACCTAGAACACGCAAGATATGCATAATAAGGATTTTTTGTTGAAGCTTGTGTAATGCTTAGGCCTAACGCAGTTAACAAGACTGATGTAAATTTTAGTTAAAGTCAAATTGAGGCAGTTTCTGTTCTTGTTTTTATTCCTAGGAAGTTTACCTTGAGCTGCCTAACTTCATCAACCCAGGACATGAAAGTTTCCAAGTCAGCACTAAGGGCTGGTGGGGAAAGTGGCTGCTTGCCAAGGATCACTTCACCAGTTGATCCATTGAGTGATATCCAGTCACCTTCATAGAGCATCTTGTCTTCAATAGCTACCACCTATGCGTATAGACCATATACCAAAGTAAGCACCTCTATAATACAAAATGATGAATACAGATTTATCACACTCTCATTATGAATTTTAAGGTTGGAGCAAAGTGTTGCGCCTAACAATGTATATCCTAGACATCTGCAGCGATAAGTTCAATCACCTTTTCAGTTTCATTTACGCGGATGCTTGAGCACCCTGACACACAGCATTTTCCCCAACCACGTGCTACAACGGCAGCATGAGAAGTCATACCACCTCTTGCTGTAAGAATTCCAGCGGCTGCATGCATGCCACCAACATCTTCTGGGCTGGTCTCTATCCTCACCTTTACATTCAGAAAGTTCAAAAAATATCAGGATAACTCAAGAATAGGACAAGTCCAACCCAAAATGACATAGAAAAATGAAGGAGACATCCTGCTATAAAAAGGAGGATGATAAGGACATGTACAGACCAGAATAGCAGATTTCCCTTGGGCATGCCATGCTTCAGCATCCTCCGCAGTAAATACAATTTGTCCCACAGCAGCCCCAGGTGATGCTGGTAAGCCTGTAGTAATAACTTTGCCTTTGTATGAAGCAGCCTCGGGGTTCGCAAACTGGTTGTCATAACATAAGGGTAATAAAACTGAGTCAATATATTGCCATTATCCAGTTGCAAATAAAATTCAAACGAGGGATGTCAATATAAGGGTTAAAATAAAGTTCCAGACACCAATACATCTGATTAAATTTGAACTTGTAAAGTAAGAAAGCAAGAAACTATCTGTATACATCAGATTTTAGTAGTATGTCAGAATCATAGGCCTATTGAATGAGTATACTATCTTCATTAATTACGAATGCATTCTCAGCATGCAAACGATGTGGTTCTTGTGTAAAATCATTAAGTAATGCAAATATATCCTGAAAAAGCAGATAATTTATTGGGATAACAGAGGCAGTAACAAATTGCATGCATGTATTTACATGTATCAGTTTTATAGACCATTTGGGCATATTTGATTATCTTATACCTGTGGATGAAGAAGCTGGTCCAAGTGGCCTGGTTCTACCATCTTAATCGCTGTATTGCGATCAACAAGAGCCTCATTAACCATGTCTACAGCAATCTTCACAGCTCCTGTGCCAGTACGCTTTCCGGATCTGCATTGTAGCATCCAGAGCCTATTTTCTTGAACTGTAAATTCAATATCCTGAATTAAACATGAAAAATGCAAGTTATTCTCCATTGGAAATAGTAGGGGTTCAGGTTAATCTTTTGACATATTAAGGCAGGATCATGACCAAAGAGCATTCATGTCATGTGGGCAATTGTAGAGAGCACTGTAATGGTGCTTGAAAATGATCACATAAACTAATTAGATAGCTAAGTTCTTCACAATGTTTCAGAATAAGTTTTATATCACGCTATGGGTCAAACGCCTTGTTGCATAAAACAGCAACACTGACAGGCCCCTCAGCAGAGCTTCCTGCAAGCAGTTGGTAAACTAACATACCATCATTTCCTTATAGTGGCTCTCCAGTATGTCACAGTTTTCAACAAGCTCTGCATAGGCCTCCGGCATGTGATCCCTCATGGCATCAAGATCCTCCGGGGTTCTGATTCCAGCAACCACATCCTCACCCTGCATAAGGCAAAAAAACAGTTAATTTTTTTTTAATGTTTTCTCATAGCTGCATAGCAGCAGGAAAAACCCCAAAGCACAGGGGGAATACAAGAGTTGAGTTTTCAGATTACAGAAGAATCACAGGTTCAGGGAAACGGTTAAATTATGCCCAGCCATTCAATGAATACGCAATATCCACAGACTGTATTATCTTGATTGCATAATCTATTTTAATAAAAGTGGGCAACATACTGCTCTTTTGCTGTGCGCACATACGTAGAGCATGGCAGCTAGAACTTAGAAGCAACCATCAGCGATCAGAACCGAGCCATACCTGAGCATTGACTAGGAACTCGCCATAAAGCTTCTTCTCCCCGGTGCTAGGGTTCCTAGTGAAGAGGACACCAGTGCCGGAGGTGTTCCCCATGTTGCCAAACACCATGCACTGCACGTTTACGGCGGTGCCCCTAAGTCCGGTGATCTGATTAATGCTTCTATACTTGTTCGCTCTCGGACTGTCCCATGAGTCGAACACGGCCAACACCGCTAACTGCAATTGCCTCTTGGGGTCTATGCCAAGGCAAGAAACAACAAGCATATACACATATCAACTGGGTGCCAAAAACACAATGTCAGTTTCAAAATATATAAATAAAAAGGTGAAATTCATGAATTCAACCTGAGGGAAATTGTTCTCCTTTGGCTTCAACGTAGACGTTCTTGTACTGACCCACTAGCTCCCTGAGGTCATTGGCAATGAGGTCGGTGTCGTTGTCCACCCCCTTGGTTGCTTTCATGGCTTCGAGCTTCTCTTCGAAAAGCGCATGGGGAATGTCCATGACCTGGCAAGAGGAAAGACCCTGCTAAGAAACAAGGATCCTGCTACTACTGCTAGTTGCTAGTACGAATTATTGTAAACAAAACGTCGACCCAACTTTTTCAGTACAAAAGAAACTGCTATTTAGTGAGGAACGCACATCCCAGAATGCAGTATTCGAAATCCAGTTGCCAGATTAACTGGGCTGGATCCATCTGGCGTTCCTCCTTTTGTGGAACAATGTACCAAGCAAACGAGTAAGAGGAATTTGATTAGCTCAGGCGTTCGCTGTCATAGACCCGCAGTCTTGTGCTAAACCAAAATATGTTCGATACAAACGAGTAATGACTCGGTGTTTCCCCTTTTACTAGGGCGCCGCAGTCGGAGCCGACCTAGCCGCCGGGGTCGAGCTCCAGCCTCCATGAGGGGCACAGCGGCGGCCGGGCGGTCCGGCCTCCAACCGCGCGGGCTCCGCCGCCGCCGCCGCCGCCGCCGTCCTGCCGCGCTCGCAAGTGAACCGGTGAAGTGGAGTCTTTTTTCTTTTCGTTTTTTGGTTTGCTGGTGAAGTGGGATCGTTGGTGGGCATTGGACTGGTGAGGTGGAGTCTTTTTTCATTACTAGTATAGTAAACGATAATGCTCCATCTACGAACAGGCTACCGATAACGTAATCTTCCTAACTATAAATCCTCTTCCCCCTGATTTTAACCAGAGTGGGCCTCATCCAATTAACTACCTTCACATCAGCCTTTACGTAAAAACCTCACATAAGTTTACGTGGATCTAGCATTACTCTATAATAAAACTTGGTAATCCCCTCAAAAAAAGTAAAACTTGGTACTATCATTGGACTGCATTTTTACTCTAGAGCTACTCCCTTTCCAAAATAGATGGTCCAATTTTACATTAAAATAGATGACTCAACTTTGTACTAACTTTCTAAGTTAATAAGTTAATCTAAACCTATTTTAGAACGGAGGGAGTAAGCTAGAAGACAACACCAACTTGACAGGTTTGTCTAAACCTACTACTGTATATGAATTAATATTGCAGATGTCATGGCTCAATGAAGTCGGAGCTGAAATTTTTTGTCATGTTTTTCGTCACCCCAAACTGACTGTCTTAATTATTTTGCTTTCTAAGAACAAGACAAATCTTTTCATGAAATTGGACATTTTGTGCTACGGAAAAATGCTTGTCTTATTGTTTTATCAAAGTTTGTCTAGTTGCTTTTTGTCTTATTTCAGAAGTAACAGTGTCAAAGTTTGCCCTCCTTTTTTGTTTATCTTATTTTCAGAGTGGGGTGAAATAATAGTGTCAAATAAGACAAAGGTCGCCTTCATCGGTCATTCCTTTTCTCTGAGAGAAACAGTTGCGGTCAAAATACGGCAGTGTTGCGGTGCAAACTGTCCTTGGGAATCGGATTAACTGTGCTGACAATAACAGGAAAAAAAAAGCTTCTGAAGGTGTTTGCACATACGGGTGGTATGTGATGCGGCTCAGCTTTCTTCATATGATGAAACAAAAACTCCTCTTTATAAAGCAACCCAATTCATTTATTTGTTTCATATTTTTATGAAGCTGTTTTGTTCTCTTGTAAATTACTCCTACTCGCTAGCCAAACGTACTTATATACTTGACTAAAAACAATCGTTTTCGACGGTTAAAAAGCAAGCATACAAGAACCCCCCACGTAATCCTTGTCACCTTCATCATAATGCAGCAGCAGCAGCAGCCAACGTCTCGGCGACGCAACCCGCGTCAGACGCACGTCGCTCCCTCCCTCCGAAAGCAACGGTTGCTCGACGCACGCAAATTAACTACGTACGACAACGGTTGTACGACAACGTACGATCCATGGAGCTAGGCTTAGCTTAGTCAGAGCCAGGTGTGTTGTGGTATACTCACGACGTTGCCGAACATATCGAGGAAGCGGCGGTACGAGTCGTAGGCGAAGCGGTCGCCGCTCTTGGCCGCCAGCCCGGCGGCCACCTCGTCGTTGAGCCCCAGATTGAGCACCGTGTCCATCATCCCGGGCATGGACACCGCGGCGCCGGAGCGGACGGAGAGGAGCAGCGGCCGCGCCGGGTCGCCGAGGCGCGCGCCCATGTACTCCTCCACCCAGCGCAGGCCCTCCAGGGTCTCCTCCCACAGCCCCGGCGGCAGCGCCCTCCCCGCCGCCTGGTACTGCTCGCACGCCTCCGTCGACACCGTGAACCCCGGCGGCACCGACAGCCCGATGCTCGCCATCTCCGCCAAGTTGGCGCCCTTCCCGCCCAA
Organism: Triticum urartu; assembly: GCF_003073215.2. NCBI lineage: Eukaryota > Viridiplantae > Streptophyta > Magnoliopsida > Poales > Poaceae > Triticum > Triticum urartu. Next base: position 444,319,399 of record NC_053022.1, on the reverse strand, counting down.
CTGCACACGCCATGCATCCACGATCCAGTCATCATAGTCAGCATATATGGTGAATTATTAGTGAAAATACATCAACTGAGAGTGATGGATCTAACGATTAGTACGTACCAGGTCCTTCATGGCCTTGTTGCCCTCGCTCTTGCCCTTGCCGAAGTGGAACACCCTCTGCACGCGCGCGCATTGAGCAGGAGCCATTAGTGCGACGCAATGCTACAGGCCCCACCGGCCAGTGACGACGAACAGTAGTAGTAGTACAACTCGATAGTTGCTGATGAATGAGCTCGTTGGATGCTCATGGGGTGAGAGCCGGGTTCTATTTATAGCAAGGGGAGGGCGCGGAGGCCTTGGCCACGTAGAAACGGCGTGGCACCGCGGTGAGACCCACCGTGAGACGTCAGCGCACGATCGTCGCATGCGGGGGACGGACCTGCCCGGGGGAGGGGCCGGGTGGGCTTGTGCTCGTCCGGTGAGCTCCATGCCAAGTGGCATCTGGCATCTTCAACGCCGATTCTCAAACTGTCCGCACCCGGGCTGCGGAAGCCATCCAACGCGAGTCTGTATCGGTTTGTGGGACGGTTCGAACATACTTTCTCTCGTAAATTAAAGACAAACGTGATGATGACATGTATCTAGGGTAGGGTCCTAGGCCTGACCTACATGCCTTACCCAAGGACACTACGCAAGAGGCCAACACCTACAAAGATAGAAAGAAGATACCGACCGGAATCATCACAGGGTGCAACTCACTCGACAGAAGATCAACTCGGATATCCCACTTCCACTCGGCCGTCGTTATTCACTCGGAATACAACATTTCACCCGAAGGACAGAAGAGTCGTCACAGGATGGGAACCGTCAGACATTCACTCCGTCGCCATAAAGATCATTAAACGCGGGCGTTACCAGTAATGTTCGTACCTTTATTCTCTCATTGAACCCTTGTGTAACTGAGGGCTGCGAGGAGTCGGCATACTCTATATAAGCCACCCCTCCCCTCTTGCACAAGGGTTCGCACCCCCTGTAACTCAACACTCCAATCAACAAAGCCTCCACGACACCGAGACGTAGGGCTATTACCTCCTCCGAGAGGGGCCTGAACTCATAAATCCGAGTGTACAATCACGTCGTAGCTAGACTCTGCCCTCTCTTACTAACCCCCTACCTCTACTGTCAGATACGTTCCCACGACAGTTGGTGCCCACCTTGGGGCAGGCATCGACTTCCGGTGAGGTTGCGATCTTCAATCTCCATCGACATGGCTTCCAGCGGTGGATTGTCCTTGGGCCGCGAGATCCGTCTCGGCGCGCTCACCTTCATCGCCGAGGATTCGGCCTGGCTCCAGGAAGCCACCCTCAACGTCGAGGCGCTCCCTATTCGTGGGGCAGCACACTTCCATGCGAGTGCCTGCAGCGTCCTCTTGCGGCAGTCGTCGACTCAGTATCAGTCGGCTCCGGTGCCGTCTTCCCTCCCCGCTGCCCGTCGTCGCAAGCGATCCGGTCGCCCGCGGCTTCAGTGGTGGGTGAAGCACGCGGTGGCTCGTCAGTCGTCCACTCCTTAGATCGCGGCGATCGAGCCCGATGAGTCCCTTTATGGCTTGTTCGATCTGTCGACTGGTCACTCAGATACTCTTTCCGAGTGCGAAAGCAATGATCCCGCCGCGGAAGTCCTCATGGCTGGCCCCCAGCGTAGCCCATCAGGATTTCCCCGCGGCGGGGGCGAGAGCGGTGGTCTGTCGCACTGCAACGATGAGTACTACCCGCATGCCTTCACTGCGGAACAAAGAGAGGAACTTCAGCGCAGGAACGAGCAGACTTTCCAGACCCCCATAGGCTTTGGAAGCCGCACGCGTAGCCACTCTGGCTGAATGTGTGCGTCTGGAGGATCTCCAGAAGTCACTCGAAGACCGCGCTCGCAGGCCACCACCGAATCCTAGTCGACGACAGCGGTAGTTGTTTTCGACTAGATCTCGAGATGAGTGTCAGGTATAGCGCACTCCAATTCCGAATGTTGCAGTAGTCGCCCGTATTGCAGATTCAATCCAACCATCTCGTTCTGAAGCTGGAAGAGGCTTAGAGCAGAGTCGGACACTGCTTAGAGCAGCTGGGGAGCAGGATTCGATTGTTTCTCAGTCGCGCAATATGATTCACAGCAGGTCCGTCAAAGCGAACACGGTTCAGTCTGCCCACAACTCAAGATCGCCTCCGAGGCGTGAAGTGAAGGAAATATGCCCTAGAGGCAATAATAAAGTTATTATTTATTTCCTTATATCATGATAAATGTTTATTATTCATGCTAGAATTGTATTAACCGGAAACATAATACTTGTGTGAATACATAGACAAACAAAGTGTCACTAGTATGCCTCTACTTGACTAGCTCGTTAATCGAAGATGGTTATGTTTCCTAACCATGAACAATGAGTTGTTATTTGATTAATGGGATCACATCATTAAGTGAATGATCTGATTGACATGACCCATTCCATTAGCTTAGCACCCGATCGTTTAGTATGTTGCTATTGCTTTCTTCATGACTTATACATGTTCCTATAACTATGAGATTATGCAACTCCCGTTTACCGGAGGAACACTTTGGGTGCTACCAAACGTGACAACGTAACTGGGTGATTATAAAGGAGTACTACAGGTGTCTCCAAAGGTACATGTTGGGTTGGCGTATTTCGAGATTAGGTTTTGTCACTCCGATTGTCGGAGAGGTATCTCTGGGCCCTCTCGGTAATGCACATCACTTAAGCCTTGCAAGCATTGCAACTAATGAGTTAGTTGCGGGATGATGTATTACAAAACGAGTAAAGAGACTTGCCGGTAACGAGATTGAACTAGGTATTGGATACCGACGATCGAATCTCGGGCAAGTAACATACCGATGACAAAGGGAACAACGTATGTTGTTATGCGGTCTGACCGATAAAGATCTTCGTAGAATATGTAGGAGCCAATATGGGCATCCAGGTCCCGCTATTGGTTATTGACCGAAGACATGTCTCGGTCATGTCTACATTGTTCTCGAACCTGTAGGGTCCGCACGCTTAAGGTTTCGATGACAGTTATATTATGAGTTTATGAGTTTTTGATGTACCGAAGGAGTTCGGAGTCCCGGATGAGATCGGGGACATGACGGGAAGTCTCGAAATGGTCGAGACGTAAAGATTGATATATTAGACGACTATATTCGGACATCGGAAAGGTTCCGAGTGATTCGGGTATTTTTCGGAGTACCGGGTAGTTACGGGAGAAGCAATGGGCCTTGATGGGCTTTAGTGGGAAGAGGAGAAAGGGCCAAGGGGCTGCTGCGCCCCCCTCCCCTCTAGTCCGAATTGGACTAGGGAAAAGGGGGCCGGCCACCTCTCCTTCTCCTCCACTTCCTTCTCCCTTCCTCCCCTCTTGGTGGACTCCTACTAGGACTTGGAGTCCTAGTAGGACTCCACATCCTGGCCGCACCAAGCCTTGGCCGGCCTCCTCCTCCTCCATCCTTTATATACTGAGGCAAGGGGCACCCCATAGACACAAGTTGATCCACGTGATCATATTCTTAGCCATGTGCGGCGCCCCCTGCCACCATAGTCCTCAATAATATTGTAGCGGTGCTTAGGCGAAGCCCTGCGACAGTAGTACATCAAGATTGTCACCACGCCGTCGTGCTGACGGAACTCTTCCCCGACACTTTGCTGGATCGGAGTCCGGGGATCGTCATCGAGCTGAACGTGTGCTAAAACTCGGAGGTGCCGTAGTTTCGGTGCTTGATCGGTCGGGCCGTGAAGACGTACGACTACATCAACCAAACGCTTCCGTTGTCGATCTACTAGGTATGTAGATCATACTCTCCCCTCTCGTTGCTATGCATCACATGATCTAGCGTGTGCGTAGGAAATTTTTTGAAATTACTACGTTCCCCAACAGTGGCATCCGAGCCTAGGTTATATATGTTGATGTTATATGCACGAGTAGAACACAAGTGAGTTGTGGGCGATATAAGTCATACTGCTTACCAGCATGTCATACTTTGGTTCGGCGGTATTGTTGGATGAAGCGGCCCGGACCGACATTACGCGTACGCTTACGCGAGACCGGTTCTCCCGACGTGCTTTGCACATAGGTGGCTTGTGGGTGACAGTTTCTCCAACTTTAGTTGAACCGAGTGTGGCTACGCCCGGTCCTTGCGAAGGTTAAAACAGCACCAACTTGACAAACTATCGTTGTGGTTTTGATGCGTAGGTAAGATTGGTTCTTGCTTAAGCCCGTAGCAGCCACGTAAAACTTGCAACAACAAAGTAGAGGACGTCTAACTTGTTTTTGCAGGGCATGTTGTGATGTGATATGGTCAAAACGTGATGAGATATAAGTTGTTGTATGAGATGATCATGTTTTGATAAAGTTATCGGCAACTGGCAAAAGCCTTATGGTTGTCTCTTTATTGCATAAGATGCAAGCGCCAAATAATTGCTTTACTTTATCGCTATGCGATAGCAATAGTTGCAAGAGCAATAGTTGGCGAGACGACCGTGTGACGACACATTGATATAGATCAAGATGATGGAGATCATGGTGTCATGCCGGTGACGATAGAGATCATAACAGTACTTTGGAGATGGAGATCAAAGGCGCAAGATGATGATGGCCATATCATGTCACATATTTTGATTGCATATGATGTTTATCTTTTATACATCTTATTTTGCTTAGTTTGACGGTAGCATTTTAAGATGATCTCTCACTAATTATCAAGAAGTGTTCTCCCTGAGTATGCACCGTTGCGAAAGTTCTTCGTGCTGAGACACCACGTGATGATCGGGTGTGATAGGCTCTACGTTCAAATACAACGGGTGCAAAACAGTTGCACACGCGGAATACTCAGGTTATACTTGACGAGCCAAGCATATACAGATATGGCCTCGGAACACGGAGACCGAAAGGTCGAGCATGAATCATATAGTAGATATGATCAACATAGTGATGTTCACCAATGAAACTACTCCATCTCATGTGATGATCAGACATGGTTTAGTTGATTTGGATCACGTGATCACTTAGAGGATTAGAGGGATGTATATCTAAGTGGGAGTTCTTAAGTAATATGATTAAATTGAACTTAAATTTATCATGAACTTAGTCCTGGTAGTATTTTGCAAATCATGTTGTAGATCAATAGCTCGCGTTGTTGCTTCCTTGTGTTTATTTTGATATGTTCCTAGAGAAAATTGTGTTGAAAGATGTTAGTAGCAAAGATGCGGATTGGATCCGTGATCTGAGGTTTATCCTCATTGCTGCACAGAAGAATTATGTCCTTGATGCACCGCTAGGTGACAGACCTATTGCAGGAGCAGATGCAGACGTTATGAACGTTTGGCTAGCTCAATATGATGACTACTTGATAGTTTAGTGCACCATGCTTAATGGCTTAGAATCGGGACTTCAAAGACGTTTTGAACGTCATGGACCATATGAGATGTTCCAGGAGTTGAAGTTAATATTTCAAGAAAATACCCGAGTTGAGAGATATGAAGTCTCCAACAAGTTCTATAGCTAAAAGATGGAGGAGAATCGCTCAACTAGTGAGCATGTGCTCAGATTGTCTGAGTACTACAATCGCTTGAATCAAGTGGGAGTTAATCTTCCAGATAAGATAGTGATTGACAGAATTCTCTAGTCACCATCATCAAGTTAGTAGAACTTCGTGATGAACTATAATATGCAAGGGATGAAAAAAATAATTCCCAAGCTCTTCGTGATGCTGAAATCGACGAAGGTAGAAATCAAGAAAAAACATCAAGTGTTGATGGTTAACAAGACCACTAGTTTCAACAAAAGGGCAAAGGGAAGAAGGGGAACTTCAAGAAGAATGGCAAGCAAGTTGCTGCTCAAGTGAAGAAGCCCAAGTTTGGTCCTAAGCCTGAAACTAAGTGTTTCTACTGCAAAGGGACTGGTCACTGGAAGCGGAACTACCCCAAGTGATTGGCAGATAAGAAGGATGGCAAAGTGAACATAAGTATATTTGATATACATGTTATTGATGTGTACTTTACTAGTGTTTATAGCAACCCCTCAGTATTTGATACTAGTTCAGTTGCTAAGATTAGTAACTCGAAACGGGAGTTGCAGAATAAACAGAGACTAGTTAAGGGTGAAGTGACAATGTGTGTTGGAAGTAGTTCCAAGATTGATATGATCATCATCGCACACTCCCTATACTTTCGGGATTAGTGTTGAACCTGAATAAGTGTTATTTGGTGTTTGCGTTGAGCATGAATATGATTTGATCATGTTTATTGTAATACGGTTATTCATTTAAGTAAGAGAATAAATTGTTGTTCTGTTTACATGAATAAAACCTTATATGGTTACACACCCAATGAAAATAGTTCGTTGGATCTCGATCGTAGTGATACACATAATCATAATATTGAAACCAAAAGATGCAAAGTTAATAATGATAGTGCAACTTATTTGTAGCACTGCCGTTTAGGTCATATTGGTGTAAAGCGCATGAAGAAACTCCATGCTGATGGGATTTTGGAATCACTTGATTATGAATCACTTGATGCTTGCGAACCATGCCTCATGGGCAAGATGACTAAGACTCCGTTCTCCGGAGCAAGCAACTGACTTATTGGAAATAATACATACTGATGTATGCGGTCCGATGAGTGTTAAGGCTCACGGCAAGTATCGTTATTTTCTGAACTTCACAGATGATTTGAGCAGATATGGGTATATCTACTTGATGAAACATAAGTCTGAAACATTTGAAAAGTTCAAAGAATTTCAGAGTGAAGTGGAAAATCATCGTGACAAGAAAATAAAGTTTCTACGATCTGATCGCGGAGACAAATATTTGAGTTACGAGTTTGGTCATCAATTAAAAAAATGTGGAATAGTTTCACAAACTCATGCCACATGGAACACCACAGCATAATGGTGTGTCCGAACGTCATAACCATACTTTATTGGATATAGTGCAATCTATGATGTCTCTTACCGATCTACCACTATCGTTCTGGGGTTATGCATTAGAGACAGCTGCATTCACGTTAAATAGGGCACCATCTAAGTCCGTTGAGACGACACAATCTGAACTGTGGTTTGGCAAGAAACCAAAGTTGTCATTTCTTAAAGTTTGGGACTGCGATGCTTATGTGAAAAAGTTTCAACATGATAAGCTCGAACCCAAATCGGAGAAGTATGTCTTCATAGGATACCCAAAGGAGACTGTTGGGTACACCTTCTATCACAAATCCGAAGGCAAGACTTTTTGTTGCTAAATTCGGAGTTTTTCTAGAGAAGGAGTTTCTCTCGAAAGAAGTGAGTGGGAGGAAAGTAGAACTTGATGAGGTAACTGTACCTGCTCCCTTATTGGAAAGTAGTTCATTACAGAAATCTGTTCCTGTGACTACTACACCAATTAGTGAGGAAGCTAATGATGATGATCATGTAACTTCAGATCAAGTTACTACCGAATCTCGTAGGTAAACCAGAATGAGATCCGCACTAGAGTGGTATGGTAATCCTGTTCTGGAAGTCATGTTACTAGACCATGACGAACTTGCGAACTATGAGGAAGCGATGATGAGCCCAGATTCCACAAAATGGCTTGAGGCCATGAAATCTGAGATGGGATCCATGTATGAGAACAAAGTATGGACTTTGGTTGACTTGCCTGATGATCGTCAAGCAATTGAGAATAAATGGATCTTCAAGAGGAAGACGGACGCTGATAGTAGTGTTACTATCTACAAAGCTAGAATTGTCACAAAAGGTTTTCGACAAGTTCAAGGCGTTGACTACGATGAGATTTTTTTCACTCGTATATATGCTTAAGTCCGTCCGAATCATGTTAGCAATTGCCGCATTTTATGAAATCTGGCAAATGGATAAACAAAACTGCATTCCTTAATGGATTTCTTAAAGAAGAGTTGTATATGATGCAACTAGAATGTTTTGTCAATCCTAAAGGTGTTAACAAAATATGCAAGCTCCAACGATCCATCTATGGACTGGTGCAAGCATCTCGGAGTTGGAATATACGCTTTGATAAGTTGATCAAAGCATATAGTTTTATACAAACTTACGGTGAAGCCTGTATTTATAAGAAAGTGAGTGGGAGCACTACAACATTTCTGATAAGTATATTGAACAACATATTGTTGATCGGAAATAATGTATAATTTTTTGGAAAGCATAAAGGAATATTTGAAAGGAGTTTTTCAAATAAAGACCTCGGTAAAGCTGCTTACATATTGAGCATCAAGATCTATAGAGATAGATCAAGACGCTTGATAAGTTTTTCAATGAGTACATACCTTGACAAGATTTTGAAGTAGTTCAAAATGGAACAGTCAAAGAAAGAGTTCTTGCCTGTGTTGCAAGGTGTGAAATTGAGTAAAACTCAAAGCCCGACTACGGCAGAAGATAGAAATAGAATGAAAGTCATTCCCTATGCCTCAGCCATAGGTTCTATAAAGTATGCCATGTTGTGTACCAGATCTATTGTATACCCTACACTGTGTTAAGCAAGGGAGTACAATAGTGATCTAAGAGTAGATCACTGGACAGCGGTCAAAATTATCCTTAGTGGAATAAGGAAATATTTCTCAATTATGGAGGTGACAAAAAGGTTCGTCGTAAAAAGTTACGTTGATGCAAGTTTTGACACAGATCTGGATGACTCTAAGTCTTGATCTAGATACATATTGAAAGTGGGAGCAATAAGCTAGAGTAGCTCCGTGCAGAGCATTGTTGACATAGAAATTCGTAAAATACTTACGGATCTGAATGTGACAGACCCGCTGACTAAAATTATCTCACAAGCAAAACATGATCACACCTTAGTACTCTTTGGGTGTTAATCACATAGCGATGTGAACTAGATTACTGACTCCAGTAAACCCTTTGGGTGTTGATCACATATCGATGTGAACTATGGGTGTTAATCACATGGTGATGTGAACTATTGCTGTTAAATCACATGGCGATGTGAACTAGATTATTGACTCTAGTGCAAGTGGGAGACTGAAGGAAATATGCCCTAGAGGCAATAATAAAGTTATTATTTATTTCCTTATATCATGATAAATGTTTATTATTCATGCTAGAATTGTATTAACCGGAAACATAATACTTGTGTGAATACATAGACAAACAAAGTGTCACTAGTATGCCTCTACTTGACTAGCTCGTTAATCGAAGATGGTTATGTTTCCTAACCATGAACAATGAGTTGTTATTTGATTAACGGGATCACATCATTAAGTGAATGATCTGATTGACATGACCCATTCCATTAGCTTAGCACCCGATCGTTTAGTATGTTGCTATTGCTTTCTTCATGACTTATACATGTTCCTATCACTATGAGATTATGCAACTCCCGTTTACCGGAGGAACACTTTGGGTGCTACCAAACGTGACAACGTAACTGGGTGATTATAAAGGAGTACTACAGGTGTCTCCAAAGGTACATGTTGGGTTGGCGTATTTAGAGATTAGGTTTTGTCACTCCGATTGTCGGAGAGGTATCTCTGGGCCCTCTCGGTAATGCACATCACTTAAGCCTTGCAAGCATTGCAACTAATGAGTTAGTTGCGGGATGATGTATTACAAAACGAGTAAAGAGACTTGCCGGTAACGAGATTGAACTAGGTATTGGATACCGACGATCGAATCTTGGGCAAGTAACATACCGATGACAAAGGGAACAACGTATGTTGTTATGCGGTCTGACCGATAAAGATCTTCGTAGAATATGCAGGAGCCAATATGGGCATCCAGGTCCCGCTATTGGTTATTGACCGAAGACGTGTCTCGGTCATGTCTACATTGTTCTCGAACCCGTAGGGTCCGCACGCTTAAGGTTTCAATGACAGTTATATTATGCGTTTATGAGTTTTTGATGTACCGAAGGAGTTCGGAGTCCCGGATGAGATCGGGGACATGACGAGGAGTCTCGAAATGGTCGAGACGTAAAGATTGATATATTGGACGACTATATTCGGACATCAGAAAGGTTCCGAGTGATTCGGGTATTTTTCGGAGTACCGGGTAGTTACAGGAGAAGCAATGGGCCTTGATGGGCTTTAGTGGGAAGAGGAGAAAGGGCCAAGGGGCTGCTGCGCCCCCCCTCCCCTCTAGTCCGAATTGGACTAGGGAAAAGGGGGCCGGCCACCTCTCCTTCTCCTCCACTTCCTTCTCCCTTCCTCCCCTCTTGGTGGACTCCTACTAGGACTTGGAGTCCTAGTAGGACTCCACATCCTGGCCGCACCAAGCCTTGGCCGGCCTCCTCCTGCTCCATCCTTTATATACTGAGGCAAGGGGCACCCCATAGACACAAGTTGATCCACGTGATCATATTCTTAGCCGTGTGCGGCGCCCCCTGCCGCCATAGTCCTCAATAATATTGTAGCGGTGCTTAGGCGAAGCCCTGCGACAGTAGTACATCAAGATTGTCACCACGCCGTCGTGCTGACGGAACTCTTCCCCGACACTTTGCTGGATCGGAGTCCGGGGATCGTCATCGAGCTGAACGTGTGCTAAAACTCGGAGGTGCCGTAGTTTTGGTGCTTGATCGGTCGGGCGGTGAAGACGTACGACTACATCAACCAAACGCTTCCGTTGTCGATATACTAGGTATGTAGATCATACTCTCCCCTCTCGTTGCTATGCATCACATGATCTTGCGTGTGCGTAGGATTTTTTTTGAAATTACTACGTTCCCCAACATGAAGATCATGGTTATTACCAGGACCAGTACCTGGATCGAGGCCACAGGCAGTTTGATCCTCGGTATCACCGCGATGACCGCCGTCGAGTGCCTACGCCCCCTCCGAGGGGTGGTTCGTATGTGCCCCGGCAGTATGATGACAGGCGCTCGTACGGTGACGAGCGGAGGATTCCAGCCGATCCCCGAGAGCCTGGGTTTGATGCAAGGTCAGTCCTCGTGCAAGGCCTGGTTGACAGAGGCAGGGCTAACCGAGAGGGTTTGGACAGGGATCGCCCAAGTGGAAGCAGAGCATTTGTTTTTGGGCCTAAATGTTTTAGTAGGGCCATTCGAGCTGCTGAGATTCCTCCCAACTTCAGGTTGGTTGCAGGGGTGAGTAAGTTTACTCGTGAGTCGAAGCCAGATACGTGGTTAGAAGATTACCGAGTGGCTGTGCAGATTGGTGGAGGCAATGACAAAGTGGCCACAAAGCACCTGCCCTTGATACTTGAAGGCTCAGTCAGGGCGTGGTTGAACCAGTTGGCTCCCGCCAGCATATATTGTTGGGAAGACTTGGCCCGAGTGTTTACCAAAATGTTTGAAGGCACTTGCAAGCGCCCCGCTGGTCTGACTGAACTGCAACATTGCTTCCAGAAGCCGAATGAAACCTTGAGGGATTATATCCAGCATTGGACCATGCTTCACCATGTGGTAGAAAATGTTTCTGAGCATCAGGCAGTTTGTGCATTTAAAGAAGGCGTCAGATATAGAGAGCTCGTACTGAAATTTGGACGGTCTAGGACCCTCTCCATGAACCGGATGATGGAGATAGCCACTCGGTACGTGAATGATGAAGAAGAGGACCGGCTCCGTAGTGGCAAGGGAAAGGTCGTAGACCCTGACACCGAGGGCGGGAATCCCAGTCGGAGGCAGAAGCGCAAAGCTGAAGCCGCTGGTCAAACAGAAGCAACAGTAGTGACGACTCAAGGCAAGTTCAAAGGGAAGCCCAAGGGGCAGTGGATACCCAAAAAGATGAAGGATCAATCAGGCCAGGATGTCCTGGATCTTTTGTGTGCCATCCACACGAACAAAGACGAGGAGGGTAATCTGATTTTACCCAAGCATACCACTCGACAATGCAGATTCCTCATTCAATAGTTCCGTGAAGGTCAACCGAGTGAAAAGGGCTCCAACAAGGATGAGGATGAAGAAAAGGCAGGATATTACCCGAAGGTTAATGCTACCCTGGTGATATTTGCTGACGTTGAAAGCAAAAGTCGACTAAAGTCATCAATCGTGAAGTGAACATGGTTGCTCCGGCAACTAAGACGTACCTCAAGTGGTCAAAGGCCCCCATTACCTTCGACCTGTCGGACCACCCACCTCATGTTGCTACCCCTGGGCGACAAGCACTGGTAGTGGATCCAGTAGTGGGAGCCACTCGGTTGCACAAAGTTCTTATGGATGGCGGCAGTGGCTTGAACATTCTTTATGCTGAAACCCTTCAGGGGATGGGCATTCCAATGTCCCGACTCAGTGAAAGTAACATGTAGTTTCACGGAGTCATCCCAGGGAAAAAAGCAAAGTCACTCGGTCAGATTGCTTTAGATGTGGTTTTTGGTGACTCGAAGAATTTTCGGAAGGAAAAGTTGATGTTTGAAGTGGTGGATTTTCATAGTGCCTATCATGCTATTCTGGGCCGATCGGCGTATGCCTGTTTCATGGCCCGCCCATGTTATGTGTACCTTAAGCTGAAGATGCCCGGAGCCAAGGATGTGATCACCATCACTGGGAACAAGCAGAGAGCCGAGGAATGTTTTCATAAGGGATCCAAGATTGTTGATGTACTGATGGATGTGGTGGAGTTGGAAGAGTACAAGAAGAACGTCGATCCGAGTGATTTGCTCCGCTCTAAGAAGCCCACTTCTGAGTCTGCTTTTCAGTCGGCAGGAGAAACGAAGCAAGTTCACATTCACCCGGAAGATCCCATAGCCGCTCCGACCAATATCTCAACGACACTCGAAAGCAAATAGGAAGCCACACTCATCCAATTCCTCCGTGAGAACTGGGACATCTTTGCATGGAAACCATCCGACATGCTAGGTGTACCCAGGGGACTGACTGAGCACCGTTTGTGTGTCGACTCAAAGCCAAACCTGTCAAAGGGCATCTCCGTCGTTCTGCTGTGGAGAAGAGGAAGGCGATTGGCAAGGAAGTGGCTCAACTCCTGGCAGCTGAGTTCATACGCGAGATATACCACTTCGAGTGGCTTGCCAACATCGTCATAGTCCGCAAGAAGGATAATTCACTCTGCATGTGCATTGACTTCAAACATATCAATCGGGCCTGCCCGAAAGATCATTTTCCATTCCCCCATATCAATCAGATAGTTGATTCAACTGTGGGATGTGAGCACTTGTCTTTTCTTGATGCATATTCCGGATATCATCAGATCCGACTGTATGGACCATATGAAATAAAAATGGCCTTCATCACCCCTTTCGGGTGTTTTTGTTATGTCACCATGCCATTCGGTCTCAAAAATGCTAGTGCTACATTCATGCGCATGATCCGAAGTGCCTGCTCACTCCGATCAGTCGGAACATCGAGGCTTACATGGATGACATTGTGGTCAAGTCACGCAAAGGTTACGACCTGCTGACTGATCTCACTGAAACCTTGACCAATCTGAAAAGGTATGACATCAAGCTGAAGCCGTCCAAGTGCACATTCAGAGTACCTGGAGGCAAGTTACTCGGTTTCCTTGTTTCCGAATGGGGGATAGATTCCAATCCCAAGAAGATCGGTGCAATCGTCTGAATGAAACGCCTTGAGCATGTGCATGACGTCCAGAAGCTCACAGGTTGTCTAGCAGCACTGAGTCGTTTCATTTCTCGTCTTGGTGAAAAGGCACTACCTCTTTACCGACTGATGAAGAAATCCGATAAGTTCGAGTGGACTCCTGAAGTTGAAGCAGTGTTTGTTGAGCTCAAAGCTCTGCTCTCCACCCAGCTGGTGCTTGCTACTCTGAACAGCAAAGAGCCTCTAATTTTGTACATTGCGGCCACTGGTCAAGTTGTAAGTACAGTGCTCACAATGGAAAGGGAAGAGGAAGGAAAGGCCTACAAGGTTCAATGACCAGTATACTATATTTTTGAGGTTTTGACTCTATCCAAGCAGAGGTATCCTCATTACCAGAAGCTCGCCTATGGAATCTACTTAACAGCCAAGAGTCACACACTATTTTCAACATCACTCGATTTTAGTCGTCAGTGACGCCCCACTTTCTGAAATCGTGAACAATCGGGATGCAACTGGCCGAGTGGCTAAATGGGCAATTCAACTTCTCCCTCTGGATATTAAGTTTGAAGCAAAAAAGGCGAGCAAATCAAGCACTCACAGATTTCCTGGCCGAGTGGATAGAACAACAACAGCCGACTCAGGTTTACTCGGAACACCGGACCATGTTCTTCGATGGATCTAAAATGATGAACGCTTCCGGTACCGGAGTGGTCCTAGTGTCCCCAAGAGGTGATCAACTCAGTTATGTCCTTCAGATTCACTTCGATTCCTCCCATAATGAGGCTGAGTATGAAGCAATCCTCTGCGGGTTGCGTATGGCTATCTCACTCAGCGTCCGTCGCGTGATGGTCTACGGTGACTCGGACTTGGTGGTCAATCAGGTGATGAAGGAGTGGGATGTCAAAAACCCTGCCATGACAGGATATTGCAACACAGTAAGGAAACTAGAGAAAAAGTTCGAGGGTTTGGAGCTTCACCACATACCCCGAATCAAAAATCAAGCAGTCGATGATCTGGCAAAAATAGGTTCCACTCGAAAGCCTATCCCCAACAAGTGTTTCTTGAGCATCTCCATTCCCCGCCAGTGCAAGAGGATCCTTTCACTAAGGAGCCTCCCCAAGAGATAAGTCCTACCGATCCGACTGAAATCGAGGTCCCTGCAGTCATTGACTTGGTTATGGAGATCCTAGTAATCACCCCCGACTGGACAGTGCTGTACATTGCGTATCTGCTCAAGTAGGAGCTTCCAGAAGATGAAGTTGAAGCACGACAGATTGTCCGCAGATCCAAGGCTTTCATAGTGATGAATGGACAACTCTATAGAGAGAGTGTTACTGGCATAGCTCGACGATGCATTTCTCCAGAAGAGGGTCGACTGATTTTGGAAGAGATCCACTCGGGGACCTGTGGTCACCATGTGTCTTCTCGGACAATTGTGGCCAAAGCATACCAAGCTAGATTTTACTGGCCGTGGGCCCATGAAACTGGAAAGGAGATCGTTCAGTGATGTGAAGGATGCCAGTTCTATGCAAACATGTCCCATAAGCCCGCATCTGCCCTAAAGACCATTCCAGTAATCTGGCTATTTGTTGTGGGGGGGGGGGGTTGGACCACTCAGGATCGGCAGAAATGGCTTCACTCATTTGCTTGTAGCAGTCGACAAATTCACCACGTGGATTGAAGACAAGCCTATCAAGAAGTTAGATTCAAGGACACCCATTAGGTTCTTAAAAGAGTTGATTCTTAGATATGGAGTCCCACATAGTATTATCACGGATAATGGCTCAAACTTCGATTTGGAAGAGTTCAGAAACTTCTATGCCACCCAAGGCACTCGGGTGGACTACGCATCTGTTGTGCATCCACAGTTGAATGGTTAAGCTGAGAGGGCGAACGGCCTTATCCTTCAAGGATTGAAGCCCCGACTCATGCGCGACCTTGAGCATGTAGCTGGAGCCTAGGTGACTGAATTGCCATATGTTCTATGGGGTTTAAGGATGACTCCAAACCGGTCCACTGACCACACTCCTTTCTTCATGGTGTATGGAGCTGAAGTCGTGTTGCCTAGTGATCTCTTTGACAATGCACCTCGAGTGGAACTCTACTCGGAAGTTAAGGCAGAGCAAGCATGGTAGGATGCCATTGATTTTTTGGAAGAAGAGCGTGAGATGGCCCTGATACGGTCGACTGTTTATCAGTAGGATCTTCGTCGATTCCACGCCAGGAATGTCAAGGGTCAAGCATTTCAGGAACGAGATCTCATGATTCGAGTGGATCAGCAGCGAACACACAAACTTGCCCCTGGATGGGAAGGCCCCTTCATCGTCACCAAGGTGCTACATAACGGGGCCTACCACCTCTACAACCTCGCAAAGAAGATTGACGAGCCGCGCGCCTGGAATGCAGATCTTCTTCGTCGATTTTATACTTAGCACTCGGATTGTCAAGATGTAATAAGAGTACTTTTAGATTGTTTATCAAGACATGACTCCTGCAGTCCCATGATGATTTCTCTCGCACAAGTGTATGTTCAAAACCTGTAGTGGGTGAATTAGCCGCGAATCTGTTTTCACCGAAGTTAAAAAACTACTCTGAGTGAGAGCATCCCTAAAAAACTACACCGAGTGAGAGCATCCCTCCCACTCGGGGGCTTAGCCATGAACCTGTTTTCTCCTAAGTTAAAAAAATCACTCTGAGAGAGGGCATCCCTCCCACTCAGGGGCTTAGCCGTGAGCCAGCCCTCGCCTAAGTTAAAAATCTACTCCGAGTGAGAGCATCCCTCCCACTCAGGGACTTAGCCGCGAACCTGTTTTCGCATAAGTTAAAAATCTACTCCAAGTGAGAGCATCCCTCCCACTCGGGTGCTTAGTCGTGAGTCAGTCCTCGCCTAAGTTAAAAATCACTTCGAGTGAGAGCATCCCTCCCACGCGGGGGCTTAGCCGTGAACCTATTTTCGCCTAAGTTAACAAAATTACTCCGAGTGAGAACATCCCTCCCACTCGGGGGCTTAGCCATGAGCGAGCCCTCGCCTAAGTTAAAAATCTACTCCGAGTGAGAGCATCCCTCCCACTCGGGGGCATAGCCACGAGCCAGTCCTCGCCTAAGTTAAAAATCACTCTGAGTGAGAGCATCCCTCCCACTCGGGGGCTTAGCTGCGAGCCACCCCTCGCCTAAGTTAAAAAGCCACTCCGAGTGAGAGCATCCCTCCCACTCGGGATTTAGCCACAAGTCAACCCTCATCTAAATTCAAAAACCCGTTCACTCGGAACATGCAATAAACTGGAAAGAAATATTCGCATAAATCCATCAAGTTCAGAACCGCAAGAAAAAGTACTCGGGCAACAGGCCCGAATGAGTTTAACGGTTACAGGATCACTCGGCATTCCGAGGCAAATAAGATCAGATCATTAAGTTTTTTTCACTCGGCAGGGGGGAGGACTCGCTGGCTCGACAAAGTTTTCTAGGTCGATGCCATCGGCTATCCGAGTGGCTGCCTCGATGAAGGTCTCCATGAAGGATTGAAACTGGAGCTTCTTCATGTTTGCCACCTGGAGAGCCCTCAGTTTATCTTCCTTGGCATCCTTGCAATGGACTCGGACGAGTGAGAGTGCCATCACTACAAAAAAAGACACATCTGTGACATTTTGGGCCGAACAAATTTTTTTTCTGTCATACTTATGACACTTCTATGACAATAATTGTGACAAAACATGGTATCATCATAGATGTGGTGGGGTCCTACTTCTATGACAAAAAATCATGATAGAAAATGGGCTTTTCGTCCTTGGCGGGCCGGAGACGCAGGTGCTTGACATTCTTTGGGCCGTCCATGACAGAAAAAACCGTGGTAGAAGCGAGGGCGAGGAAAATATCGGGGTGTTCCCGGTTACGGTGGGTGGTCGGGGCCGAGCGATGAACGTTTCTCTCGTACACGCACGCGCGTGGGTGCGAGGCGTTGGGCTCTAACTGAACCCGAGCGATTGCACTGCAGGCTACGCATTACTGAACCCGAGCAATCGATCGATGGCTGTTAACTGAACCCGATCGAGCAATTGCTTCGCTACTGCTGCTAACTGAAGCCGATCGATGCTGCCTCTGGATGAACAGTGAGCATTGCTGGGGGGTCTGGATGAACAGTTCCCGGTGGGGGTGAATGAACAGGACCCCGTGGTGTTGCCTCTAGATGAACAGGACCCCGATCGATCGAGCCGGTTGGGGCTGGATGAACAGGACCCCGATCGATCGAGCCGGTTGGGGCTGGATGAATAGGACCCCGTGGAGGGCAGGATGAATAGTAGACGGTGGAGGGCTGGATGAATAGTAGCCCATGGAGGGGTGGTTGAACAGGAGCCCGTGGAGAGGGCTGGTTGAATAGTAGCCGGTGGAGTAGCACGCGGTGGAGGCTGGATGAACAGGAGCCCGTGGATGAACAGTCGCAGGTGGAGGCTGGAGGAGGTTGACGGCGGATGAACAGTAGCCCGTGGAGGCTGGAGGGATTCGACGGTGGAGATGAACAGTATCCCGTGGAATTCGTTTTGCGGTACGCCACACCCCTCCCGATGAACAGGACCCCCGTTTCGACCGTAGCGCTCCAACACAAGTCCGTTTCCTCCGTTTTGCGGTACGCCACACCCCTCCCGATCAACAGGGCCCCCGTTTCGACCGTAGGAGGTCCGTTTCCTCCATTTTGCGGTATGCCAGACCCCTCCTGATGAACAGAATCCCGTTTTGAACGTGGCTAGTCGAACATAAGGCTGTTTCCTCCGTTCTGCGGTACGCCATGCCTCGTTTCCATCGGTTGTTCCGTCCAAGCCCTCCCGATGAACATGACGACGCATTCCGTTTCGACCGAGTCGGTTGGCTCCCCATGAACACGACGATGACGCTGTTTCTCCGTTCCAACCCAGCCATGTATACGAGCCCTGGCCGTACGTAAGCGCGAGTAGGCGTTCCAAACCCCGCCCGTATGTACGTACGTGCCCGTATTTACTTTCTTGCACCCTGGCCGCTGTACGTACGTGTACATGCTACATGCGCGCCTCTACTACGCCACGTGCGCGTCTCTACATCGACCAGTATGTACGTACACATTCGCGACCAGAATGACAATGCTATGTATGCTTCGACCAGGTGGGTCCCGACTGTCAGACACTTCCTTGCATGCGAAGATGTAGCTGGAGGGTCCCAGCAGTCAGGGGGCGAATCGTTATTTTTTTTGCCCGGACGCACTTCCTTGCGTGCGAAGATGTAGCCGGTGGGTCCTAGCAGTCAGGGGGAAACATTTTTTTCGCGAAATACGGTGGCCCCTCCGGTGGGTCCCCGCTGTCAGGTGGAGGAATATTTATTCTGCGCGTTATAAGGAGGCACTTTGATAACCCACAAGTATAGGGGATCGCAACAGCTTTCGAGGGTAGAGTATTCAACCCAAATTTATTGATTCGACACAAGGGGAGCCAAAGAATATTCTCATGTATTAGCAGCTGAGTTGTCAATTCAACCACACCTGGAAACTTAGTATCTGCAGCAAAGTGTTTAGTAGCAAAGTAATATGATAGTGGTGGTAGCGGCAACAAAAGTAAAGACAACAAAAGTAATGTTTTTGGTATTTTGTAGTGATCGTAACAGTAGCAGCGGGAAAGTAAATAAGCGTAAACCAGTATATGGAAAACTCGTAGGCACCGGATCAGCGATGGATAATTATGCCGGATGCGGTTCATCATGTAACAGTCATAACATAGGGTGACACAGAACTAGCTCCAATTCGTCAATGTAATGTAGGCATGTATTCCGTATATAGTCATATGTGCTTATGGAAAAGAACTTGCATGACTTCTTTTGTCCTACCCTCCCGTGGCAGCGGGGTCCTATTGGAAACTTAGGGATATTAAGGCCTCCTTTTAATAGAGAACCGGAACAAAGCATTAGCACATAGTGAATACATGAACTCCTCAAACTATGGTCATCACCGAGAGTGGTCCCGATTATTGTCACTTCGGGGTTGCCGGATCATAACACATAGTAGGTGACTATAGACTTGCAAGATAGGATCTAGAACTCACATATATTAATGAAAACATAATAGGTTCAGATCTGAAATCATGGCACTCGGGACCTAGTGACAAGCATTAAGCATAGCAAAGTCATAGCAACATCAATCTCAGAACATAGTGGATACTAGGGATCAAACCCTAACAAAACTAACTCGATTACATGATAAATCTCATCCAACCCATCACCGTCTGGCAAGCCTATGATGGAATTACTCACGCACGGCGGTGAGCATCATGAAATTGGTGATGGAGGATGGTTGATGATGACGACGACGACGAATCCCCCTCTCCGGAGCATTGAACGGACTCCAGATCAGCCCTCCCGAGAGGTTTTAGGGCTTGGCGGCGGCTCCGTATCGTAAAACGCGATGATTTCTTCTCTCTGATTTTTTTCTCTCTGAAAGCAAATATATAGAGTTGGAGTTGGCGTCGGAGGGTCAACAGGGGGCCCACGAGGTAGGGGGCGGCGCGCCCCCCACCCTTGTGGAAAGGGTGTGGGCCCCCTGGTCTTCACATTTGGCGTGGATTTTTTATTGTTTTTTCTAAGACCTCCCGTGGAGTTTCAGGTCATTCTAAGAATATTTGTTTTCTGCACATAAAACAACATCATGGTAATTCTGCTGAAAACAACGTCAGTCCGGGTTAGTTCCATTCAAATCATACAAATTAGAGTCCCAAACAAGGGCAAAAGTGTTTGGAAAAGTAGATACGACGGAGACGTATCAACTCCCCCAAGCTTAAACCCTTGCTTGTCCTCAAGCAATTCAGTTGACAAACTGAAAGAAAGAAAGACAAACTTTTACAAACTCTGTTTGCTCTTGTTGTTGTAACTATGTCAAGCCAGCATTCACGTTTTCAGCATAAATCATAACTAACCACATTTGCAATAATTCTCAGGTCTCATCATTACTCATATCAATAGCATAATCAACTAACAAGTCATAATAATAAATCTCAGATGACAACACTTTCTCAAAACAATCATAATATGATATAACAAGATGGTATCTCGCTAGCCCTTTCTGAGACCGCAAAACATAAATGTAGAGCACCTTTAAAGATCAAGGACTGACTAGACATTGTAATTCATGGTAAAAGAGATCCAATCATAGTCATACCCAATATAAATTAATAGTGATGAATGCAAATGACGGCTGTGCTCTCCAGCTAGTGCTTTTTAATAAGAGGGTCATGACTCAGCATAAAAGTAAATGGATAGGCCCTTTGCAGGGGGAAGCAGGGATTTGTAGAGGTGCCTGAGCTCGGTTTTGCAATAGAGATAAATTGTATTTTGAGCGGTATACTTTCATTGTGAACGTAACAACTAAGAGATAGCGATATCTTCCATGCTAAACACATTATAGGCGGTTCCCAAACAGAATGGTAAAGTTTATACTCCCCCTCCACCAACAAGCATCAATCCATGGCTTGCTCGAAACAACGAGTGCCTCCAACATACATCTGGTCCCAGGGGGAGTTTTTTTGCAATTAATTTTGATTTAGTTTGCATAAAGCATGGGACTGGGTATCCCGGTGACCAGCCATTTTCTCGTGAGTGAGGAGCGGAGTCCACTCCTCTTGAGAATAACCCGCCTAACATGAAAGATAAGGACAGCCTTTGTTGATACATGAGCTATTCGAGCATACAAAACAGAATGTTTATTTGAAGGTTTAGAGTTTGGCACATACAAACTTACTTGGAACGGCAGGTAGATACCGCATATAGGAAGGTATGGTGGACTCATCTGGAATAACTTTGGGGTTTAAGGGATTGGATGCACAAGCAGTATTCCCACTTAGTACAGGTGAAGGCTAGCAAAAGACTGGGAAGTGACCAACTAGAGAGCGACAACAGCCATGTACATGCGTTAAAATTAATAGACATTGGATGCAAGCATGAGTAGGATATAATCCACGATGAACATAAATATCGTGAAGGCTATGTTGATTTTGTTTCAACTATATGCGTGAACATGTGCCAAGTCAAGTCACTTAAATCATTCAAAGGAGGATACCACCCCATCATACCACATCATAACCATCTTAATAGCATGTTGGCACACAAGGTAAATCATTATAACTCATAGCTAATCAAGCATGGCACAAGCAACTCTGATCTCTAATTGTCATTGAAAACATGTTTATTCATAATAAGCTGAATCAAGAACGCGAGACTCATCATATTTACAAAAACAAAAGAGGTCGAGTTCATACCAGCTTTTCTGATCTCAGTCAGTCCATCATATATCATCATAATTGCCTCTCACTTGCACGACCGAACAGTGTGAATAATAATAAGAGTGCACATGCATTAGACTAAGCTGGAATCTGCGAGCATTCGATAAATAGGAGAAGACAAGGCAATATGGGCTCTTGGTTAAATCGATCAATAATGCATATAAGAGCCACTTCAACAATTTAATTATGGTCTTCTCCTACTGACCCCCAAATAAAAGAAAAGAAATAAAACTATTTACATGGGAAAGCTCCCAAGAAGCAAAAGAAGAACGGGAAATATTTTTGGGTTTTCTTTTTAATTATTACTACTACAGCAGAAAAAAATAAACTACTACTAATTTTTTTG
The DNA here is from genome assembly GCF_003073215.2 of Triticum urartu. Lineage (NCBI taxonomy): Eukaryota > Viridiplantae > Streptophyta > Magnoliopsida > Poales > Poaceae > Triticum > Triticum urartu. The sequence goes on along the minus strand of NC_053022.1, from coordinate 444,297,253 downwards.
GTTTTTCTTAAGGTTAACCAAACACACAAGAAGAAAGCAGGAAAAAGAAAATAAACTAGCATTGATATTACAATGAAAAAGTATGAGCACCGACATCTAGCAATGAGTGTGTGTGAGCATAAATGTAATGTCGGTGAGAAATGTGTGCTCCCCCAAGCTTAGGCTTTTGGCCTAAGTTGGTCTATGGCCACGGCTGGCCTGGCGGATATCCGTAATAATAGTTGTTGGGGTCATACTGCGATGAGGAGGAATAGTTGGGATCATACTGATGTGCAGCGGTTATGGCCTGCTGAGCTGCAGCGTGGAGTCGAGCTGCCTCCGCTCTCCTCTCGTACTCTTCTGCCTCCTCTCTGGTAATAACATATCTTCCTTTTGCCTGCGAATCAAAGAAGGCAGGAGCAGGGAGAGTAATACGGAAAACACGTCGTTTATCAAAAATTATGCGGTATAAGAGAGGTGATTCAGGCCTCTCAACAAACTGGTGCGAAGCCATAGATTTATTATCTAAATATGCAGGAGGCAACTCCATATCACCCTCACGAATGTCTATTCCAAGAAAATGAGCTAAGCGAGTTGCATAAATTCCTCCAAAGAAATCTCCATTATGTCTATTATGATGCAACCTACGAGCTACAATGGCTCCCATATGATAAGATTGGTCTCCTAACACAGCACTCCTAAGAATGCTAAGATCAGGGACACACATGTGACATGCTTCATCCTTAGCATTTATGCATCTACCGATGAAAAGAGCAAAATAATGTATAGCAGGAAAGTGAATGCTCCCTATGGTAGCCTGCGTTATATCTCTGGATTCCCCCATAGTTATACTAGCAAGAAAGTTTCTAAATTCAGATTTAGGGGGATCCCTAATACTGCCCCATGATGGAAGTTCGCAAGCAGAAGTGAAATCCTCTAGGTCCATGGTATAAGATTTGTCATAAAGATCAAACATGACTGAAGGAGAATTACGCGAAGATGAATACTCAAACCTCCTCACAAATGAACTTGTGAGATCATGATACTGGGGGCATTTGTTAGCCTCAAAATCCTCAAGACCGGCATTGCGCAAATATGATTTGAATTCTTCTTTAATTCCCGCACGGTCCATAAAATTTTCCGACGGCCATTCGCAAGGCCGTACTGGAGCGTCTCTTGGTGGATCCTCGTCAGCATCGCGCATAGCAATTCTGGGTCCTTGCTTCTTAGAGGAACCACCTTGGAACATCTTCCTAAACATATTGTTTATCTCTGAAAAATTCTGAAATTTTTAGTAACTTCAAAATAAAAGTAAACCAACTCAATAAAACTGATAGTAACTACTCCTACAAGTGCCTAGAGCCTATATCAAGCATTAGAACTACTTGGAACCATATAAATTTGAGATGCAAGCTCAAGAACATGGTCACCTTATGCAGCACAATTTTGCAATGAATAAAGCACTAGAACAAAAACTAATTGGACCAACGGAGGAGTCACATACCAAGGAACAATCTCCCCAAGCAGTTTTGCGAGAGGTGCTTTGAGCAAGGAGATCAAAAATCGTAGCAAAAGTGGCTGGAACTCGTGCTTGAGTTGGTTTTTCGGGTTTGTGTGAGATATAGGAAGAAGATGGGTGCTGGGATAAGTGGAGGAGGGCCACCGTGGGCCCATGAGGCAGGGGGGCGCACCCTATAGGGGCGCGCGCCCACCACCCTCGTGGCTAGGTGGCAGCTCCTCCCGCGGTAATTTTTGCGCAGTAAATCCTCAAATATTCCCGAAAAAATCATATTAAATTGGCATGGGCATTCTGAGACTTTTATTTTCGGGATATTTTTATATTGCACGGATAATCAGATAACAGAGAAAAATACTATTTTTACTTTATTTAATATAAATAACAGAAAGTATAAAGAGGGTACAAAAGTTTGTGCTTCTAGTTTCATCCATCTCATGCTCATCAAAAAGAATCCGCTAACAGGTTGATCAAGTCTTGTTAACAAACTCATTCCGATAATCATGAAACCGGAGAAATTTCGAATAACACTAAGTTACCTCAACGGGGATATGCACATCCCCAATAATAAGAATATCATATTTCTTCTTGACAGTAAGGGAAGAGGAAATTCAAAACCTCCAAATATAATCGATGGAATTTTTCCAATAGAGTTGATACTATGAACTTGAGGTTGTTTCCTCGGAAAGTGTACCGTATGCTCATTACCATTAACATGAAAAGTGACATTGCCTTTGTGCAATCAATAACAGCCCCTGCAGTATTAAAAAAGGTCTTCCAAGAATAATAGACATACTATCATCCTCGGGAATATCAAATATAACAAAGTCCGTTAAAATAGTAACGTTTGCAACCACAACAGGCACATCCTCACAAATACCGACAGGTATAGCAGTTGATTTATCAGCCATTTGCAAAGATATTTCAGTAGGTGTCAACTTATTCAAGTCAAGTCTACGATATAAAGAGAGAGGCATAACACTAACACCGGCTCCAAGATCACATAAAGCAGTTTTAATATAATTTCTTTTAATGGAGCAAGGTATAGTAGGTACTCCGGGGTCTCCAAGTTTCTTTGGTATTCCACCCTTAAAAGTATAATTAGCAAGCATGGTGGAAATCTCAGCTTCCGTATCTTTCTTTTATTAGTAATGATATCCTTCATATATTTAGCATAAGGATTTGTTTTGAGCACATCAGTTAATCGCATACGCAAAAAGATAGGCCTAATCATTTCAGCAAAGCGCTCAAAATCCTCATCATCCTTTTTCTTGGATGGTTTAGGAGGAAAAGGCATGGGTTTCTGAACCCAAGGTTCCCTTTCTTTACCATGTTTCCTAGCAACAAAGTCTCTTTTATCATAACGTTGATTCTTTGATTGTGGGTTATCAAGATCAACAGCAGGTTCAATTTCTACATCATTATCATTACTAGGTTGAGCATCATCATGAACATCATCATTAATATTTTACTAGGTTCATGTTCATTACCAGATTGTGTTTCAGCATCAGACATAGATATATCATTTGGATTATCAGGTGGTTCAGCAATAGGTTCACTAGAAGTTTGCACAGTTCTATCATTTTTCTTCTTCTTCTTTTTAGAAGAACTAGGAACATCAATATTATTCTGAGAATCTTGCTCGATTCTCTTAGGGTGGCCTTCAGGATACAAAGGTTCCTGAGTCATTCTACCAGTTCTAGTAGCCACTCTAACAGCATAATCATTTTTCTTACTATTCATTTCATCAAGCACTTCTTTTTGAGCCTTAAGTACTTGTTCTACTTGAGTGGTAACCATAGAAGCATGTTTGCTAACAAGTTTAAGTTCACCTTTAATATCAGCCATATAATCACCCAAGCGTCTAATCATATAAGCATTTTCTTTTAATTGTCTACCAAAATAAGCATTGAAGTCGTCTTGCTTAAACATAAAGTTATCAAACTCATCCAAGCACTGACTAGCAATTTTAGTAGGAGGGACTTCAGCTTTATCATATCTATAGAGAGAATTTACCTTTACTACCTGTGTCGGGATATCGGGATCAGGAGGTTCTTCAGTAAATAAATAATTGAGATCATATGTTTCTTCAACAGGCGGTATATTAAGACCATGTATTTCTTCAATAGGAGGTAAATTCTTAACGTCTTCGCTTTAATACCTTTTCTTTCATAGATTTCTTTGCCTCTTGCATATCTTCGGGACTGAGAAATAAAACACCTCTCTTCTTCGGAGTTGGTTTAGGAATAGGCTCAGTAATTGGAGCAGGAGCTGGCTCAGGAGGTGCCCAATTATTTTCATTTGTTAACATATTATTCAATAGAATTTCAGCTTCATCCGGTGTTCTTTCCGTGAAAAGAGAACAAGTACAGCTATCCAGGTAATCTCTAGAAGCCATCGGTAAGTCCATATAAAAGACATCAAGTATTTCAGGTTTCTTAAGAGGATGATCAGGCAAAGCATTAAGTAACTTGAGAAGCCTCCCCAAGCTTGTGGGAGACTCTCTTCTTTAATTTGCACAAAGTTGTATATTTCCCTCAAAGCAGCTTGTTTCTTATGAGCAGGAAATATTTAGCAGAGAAGTAATAAATCATATCCTTGGGGACTACACACACAACCAGGATCAAGAGAATTAAACTATATCTTAGCATCACCCTTAATGAGAACGGAAATATTTTGAGTAAATAGAGTAACGTGATCTCTCATTATCAGTGAACAGGGCAGCTATATCATTTAACTTAGTAAGATGTGCCACAACAGTTTCAGATCAAAAAGATAACCTTTAGGAATAACAGGCATATTTTCATCATCACTATAATCATCGTATTCAGATTCAATAATTTCTCTTTCTCTAGCCCTAGCAATTTGTTCTTCTAGAAAATCACCAAGGGGCACAGTAGTATCAAACATAGAAGCAGTTTCATCATAAGTATCATGCATAGCAGAAGTGGCATCATCAATAACATGCGACATATCAGAACGAATAACAGAAGCAGGTGTAGGTGTCGCAAACTTACTCATAACAGAAGGTGAATCAAGTGCAGAAACTTTTTAGTAACTTCAAAATAAAAGTAAACCAACTCAATAAAACTGATAGTAACTACTCCTACAAGTGCCTAGAGCCTATATCAAGCATTAGAACTACTTGGAACCATATAAATTTGAGATGCAAGCTCAAGAACATGGTCACCTTATGCAGCACAATTTGCAATGAATAAAGCACTAGAACAAAAACTAATTGGACCAATGGAGGAGTCACATACCAAGGAACAATCTCCCCAAGCAGTTTTGCGAGAGGTGCTTTGAGCAAGGAGATCGAAAATCGCAGCAAAAGTGGCTGGAACTCGTGCTTGAGTTGGTTTTTCGGGTTTGTGTGAGATAGAGGAAGAAGATGGGTGCTGGGATAAGTGGAGGAGGGCCACCATGGGCCCACGAGGCAGGGGGCGCGCCCTATAGGGGGGGGCGCCCACCACCCTCGTGGCCAGGTGGCAGCTCCTCCCGCGGTAATTTTTGCACAGTAAATCCTCAAATATTCCCGAAAAAATCATATTAAATTGGCATGGCATTCTGAGGACTTTTATTTTTGGATATTTTTATATTGCACGGATAAGTCAGGATAACAGACAGAAAAATACTATTTTTACTTTATTTAATATAAATAACAGAAAGTATAAAGAGGGTACAGAAGTTTGTGCTTCTAGTTTCATCCATCTCATGCTCATCAAAAAGAATCCGCTAACAAGGTTGATCAAGTCTTGTTAACAAACTCATTCCGATAATCATGAAACCGGAGAAATTTCGAATAACACTAAGTTACCTCAACGGGGATATGCACATCCCCAATAATAAGAATATCATATTTTTCTTGACAGTAGGAAAAGAAAATTCAAAACCTCCAAATATAATCGATGGAATTTTTCTGATGGAGTTGATACTATGAACTTGAGGTTGTTTCCTCAGAAAATGTACCGTATGCTCATTATCATTAACATGAAAAGTGACATTGCCTTTGTTGCAATCAATAACAGCCCCTGCAGTATTAAGAAAAGGTCTTCCAAGAATAATAGACATACTATCATCCTCGGGAATATCAAGTATAACAAAGTCCGTTAAAATAGTAACGTTTGCAACCACAACAGGCACATCCTCACAAACACCGACAGGTATAGCAGTTGATCTATCAGCCATTTGCAAAGATATTTAAGTAGGTGTCAACTTATTCAAGTCAAGTCTACGATATAAAGAGAGAGGCATAACACTAACACCGACTCCAAGATCACATAAAGCAGTTTTAATATAATTTCTTTTAATGGAGCAAGGTATAGTAGGTACTCCGGGGTCTCCAAGTTTCTTTGGTATTCCACCCTTAAAAGTATAATTAGGCAAGCATGGTGGAAATCTCAGCTTCCGGTATCTTCTTTATTAGTAATAATATCCTTCATATATTTAAGCATAAGATTTATTTTGAGCACATCAGTTAATCGCATACGCAAAAAGATAGGCCTAATCATTTCAGCAAAGCGCTCAAAATCCTCATCATCCTTTTCTTGATGGTTAGAGGAAAAGGCATGGGTTTCTGAACCCAAGGTTTCCTTTTTACATGTTTCCTAGAAACAAAGTCTCTTTATCATAACGTTGATCTTTGATTGTGGTTATCAAGATCAACAGCAGGTTCAATTTCTACATCATTATCATTACTAGGTTGGGCATCATCATGAACATCATCATTAATATTTTTACTAGGTTCATGTTCATCACCAAATTGTGTTTCAGCATCAGACATAGAAATATCATTTGGATTATCAGGTGGTTCAGCAATAGGTTCACTAGAAGTTTGCACAGTTCTATCATTTTTCTTCTTCTTCTTTTTAGAAGAACTAGGAACATCAATATTATTTCTTTGAGAATCTTGCTCGATTCTCTTAGGGTGGCCTTCAGGATACAAAGGTTCCTGAGTCATTCTACCAGTTCTAGTAGCCACTCTAAGCATAATCATTTTTCTTACTATTCATTTCATCAAGCACTTCTTTTTGAGCCTTAAGTACTTGTTCTACTTGAGTGGTAACCATAGAAGCATGTTTGCTAACAAGTTTAAGTTCACCTTTAATATAGCCATATAATCACCCAAGCGTCTAATCATATAAGCATTTTCTTTTAATTGTCTACCAAAATAAGCATTGAAGTCGTCTTGCTTAAACATAAAGTTATCAAACTCATCCAAGCACTGACTAGCAATTTTAGTAGGAGGGACTTCAGCTTTATCATATCTATAGAGAGAATTTACCTTTACTACCTGTGTCGGGATATCGGGATCAGGAGGTTCTTCAGTAAATAAATAATTGAAGATCATATGTTGCTTCAACACGCGATGAATTAAGACCATGTATTTCTTCAATAGGAGGTAAATTCTTAACGTCTTCAGCTTTAATACCTTTTTCTTCATAGATTTCTTTGCCTCTTGCATATCTTCGGACTGAGAAATAGAACACCTCTCTTCTTCAGAGTTGATTTAGGAATAGACTCAGTAATTGGAGCAGGAGCTGGCTCAGGAGGTGCCCAATTATTTTCATTTGTCAACATATTATTCAATAGAATTTCAGCTTCATCCGGTGTGCTTTCCCTGAAAATAGAACCAGCACAACTATCCAGGTAATCTCTAGAAGCATCGGTTAGTCCATTATAAAAGATATCAAGTATTTCAGGTTTCTTAAGAGGATGATCAGGCAAAGCATTAAGTAACTTGAGAAGCCTCCCCCAAGCTTGTGGGAGACTCTCTTCTTTAATTTGCACAAAGTTGTATATTTCCCTCAAAGCAGCTTGTTTCTTATGAGCAGGGAAATATTTAGCAGAGAAGTAATAAATCATATCCTGGGGACTATGCACACAACCAGGATCAAGAGAATTAAACCATATCTTAGCATCACCCTTTAATGAGAACGGAAATATTTTGAGTAAATAGAGGTAACGTGATCTCTCATTATCAGTGAACAGGGCAGCTATATCATTTAACTTAGTAAGATGTGCCACAACAGTTTCAGATTCATAGCCATAAAACGGATCAGATTCAACCAAAGTAATTATATCAGGATCAACAGAGAATTCATAATCTTTATCAGGAACACATATAGGTGAAGTAGGAAAAGCAGGGTCGGGTCTCATTCTATCTCTGAGTGATTCTTTGTTCCATTTAATTAATAACCTCTTAAGCTCATATCTATCTCTGCAAGCTAAAATAGCTAAATAAGCATCTTTATCAAAAAGATAACCTTTAGGAATAACAGGCATATTTTCATCATCACTATAATCATCGTATTCAGATTCAATAATTTCTCTTTCTCTAGCCCTAGCAATTTGTTCTTCTAGAAAATCACCAAGGGGCACAGTAGTATCAAACATAGAAGCAGTTTCATCATAAGTATCATGCATAGCAGAAGTGGCATCATCAATAACATGCGACATATCAGAACGAATAGCAGAAGCAGGTGTAGGTGTCGCAAACTTACTCAGAACAGAAGGTGAATCAAATGCAGAGCTAGATGGCAATTCCTTACCCGCCCTCGTAGTTGAGGGATAGATCTTGGTTTTTGGATCTCTCAAGTTCTTCATAGTGTCCAGCAGATATAAATCCCAAGTGACTCAAAGAATAGAGCTATGCTCCCCGGCAACGGCGCCAGAAATTAGTCTTGATAACCCACAAGTATAGGGGATCGCAACAGCTTTCGAGGGTAGAGTATTCAACCCAAATTTATTGATTCGACACAAGGGGAGCCAAAGAATATTCTCAAGTATTAGCAGCTGAGTTGTCAATTCAACCACACCTGGAAACTTAGTATCTGCAGCAAAGTGTTTAGTAGCAAACTAATATGCTAGTGGTGGTAGCGGCAACAAAAGTAAAGACAGCAAAAGTAATGTTTTTTGTATTTTGTAGTGATTGTAACAGTAGCAGCGGGAAAGTAAATAAGCGTAAACCAGTATATGGAAAACTCGTAGGCATCAAATCAGCGATGGATAATTATGCCGGATGCGGTTCATCATGTAACAGTCATAACATAGGGTGACACAGAACTAGCTCCAATTCGTCAATGTAATGTAGGCATGTATTCCGTATATAGTCATACGTGCTTATGGAAAAGAACTTGCATGACATCTTTTGTCCTACCCTCCTGTGGCAGCGGGGTCCTATTGGAAACTTAGGGATATTAAGGCCTCCTTTTAATGGAGAACCGAAACAAAGCATTAGCACATAGTGAATACATGAACTCCTCAAACTATGGTCATCACCAGGAGTGGTCCCGATTATTATCACTTCGGGGTTGCCGGATCATAACACATAGTAGGTGACTATAGACTTGAAAGATAGGATCTAGAACTCACATATATTAATGAAAACATAATAGGTTCAGATCTGAATTCATGGCACTCGGGCCCTAGTGACAAGCATTAAGCATAGCAATGTCATAGCAACATCAATCTCAGAACATAGTGGATACTAGGGATCAAACCCTAACAAAACTAACTCAATTACATGATAAATCTCATCCAACCCATCACCATCCAGCAAGCCTACGATGGAATTACTCACGCACGATGGTGAGCATCATGAAATTGGTGATGGAGGATGGTTGATGATGACGACGGCGACGAATCCTTCTCTCCGGAGCCCCAAACGGACTCCAGATCAGCCCTCCCGAGAGGTTTTAGGGCTTGGCGGCGGCTCTGTATCGTAAAACGCGATGATTTCTTCTCTCTGATTTTTTCTCTCCGAAAGCAAATATATAGAGTTGGAGTTGGTGTCGGAGGGTCAACAGGGGGCCCACAAGGTAGGGGGCGCGCCCTAGGGGGGGGCGCCCCCCCACCCTCGTGGAAAGGGTGTGGGCCCCCTAGTCTTCATATTTGGCGAGGATTTTTTATTGTTTTTTCTAAGACCTCCCATGGAGTTTCAGGTCATTCCGAGAATATTTGTTTTCTGCACATAAAACAACATCATGGTAATTCTGCTGAAAACAGCGCCAGTCCGGGTTAGTTCCATTCAAATCATACAAATTAGAGTCCAAAACAAGGGCAAAAGCGTTTGGAAAAGTAGATACGACGGAGACGTATCACACTTCCTTGCTGCGGCCGTGGACCCAGCTGTCAGCCTCTCCACGTACAGTACTCTTCCGATGGAAGTCGTTCCTTGACCATGTTGACCACGCTGCGCCGAGAGCACCAAGGCGATGGACGATGATGAGGCCTAGGAAGGGGACGATGCGGAGCCGGGGAAGACGCGGCAGTGGAAGCCCGCGCGGAGAGGAGTATGAGGGTTCACTGGTTTGGCTGTGGTGTGAGGCTGCCGTCGCCGCAGGGCCTGGCCTGCGGTGGGAATAGTAGGGGCGGTGAGGCCTCCGCGGCATCACAGTCAGCCACGGGAGGCAGGAGCATGCGGCACGACCGGCGCTGCTTTGGGCGGCTGGATCAAGAAGGCCAGAGGTTGAAGAAGCACTACGGCCGTTGGATGGACATCGTACGGTCACTGGAGCTAAAACCATGCATATTGACTAAGTTGACAAAGCCCTCCGTCCCCGTCAACTTAGTAGGCCCACAAGTCAGCCTCCCACTATACTAGGTCCCAGCTAGCAGGGGGAGTATTCATTTTTTTGTGTGCGTAATAAGGAGGCACTTCCTTGTGTGCGAAGATATAGCTGGCGAGTCCGAGCTGTCAGCGGCGGTAACATTTTTTCGCGAAATACAGAGGCCCTTTCGGTGGGTCCCAGATGTCAGGTGGAGGAATCATTATTTTGCGCATAATAAGGAGGCATTTCCTTGTGTGCGGCTGTGACCCAGCTGTCAGCCTCTCCATGTACAGTCCACTTCAGATGCATGTCGGTCGTTGACCATGTTGACCAGGCCGCTCCGAGAGCACCATGGCGGTGGACGATGGCGAGGCCTAGGAAGGGAACGACACGGAGCTAAGGAAGACTCGACAATTGTTTCCCACGCGGAGGGAAGTATGACTGTACGAGGGTTTACTGGTTCGACTGCCGTCGCCGGAGAATAACAACAGGTGTGGGTGAGTAGAGGGATGGCTAGGCCAGCGATGTGAGTACGGTGGGGCAGTGAGGCCTGTGCGATAGCACAGCCGGCCGCGGGGAGGAGAGAGTAGGCAGTCCCGCCGGCGCTTGTTTGAGCGGCTGGAGCAGGAAGAGCAGAGATTGAAGAAGCACGACGGCCGTTGGATGGACATCCAACAGTCACTGCTTGTGCGTCAACCTTTTTTTAGGAAAGCCTCAAATCTGTGGAAAACATCATACAACCCATCTGCCATTATTTCTAATAATTTACAGTCCATTTGCTAATTCTTAAGGTTTTTTTGGAGCCCATATTCTTTTTGTTAGCATTACAGCCCATATTGTGGCCATGGTTAAAAAATTATACGAAATTTTGCATATTTCGGTGCGGTCTGAACTATTTTTAATCCCGAAATTTCGAGTCACATTCAAACTGATTTTAAAAATAAATATATATCAATATAAAATCCAACAAATTGTCCACGCATAAAAATCAATGCAATTTAAATTCTCGAAATGAAAAAAAGAAATTTGAAACTAATTGCCGGTTTGATGTGTTTTAAAAATGTACATCCCATTTCTCATTACTGATAGGCCATTTTCTCAACCAGCCGAATTAAAACTCTCCTCGTCTTGAAAGATTTGCAGCCCAATAGGCCTGACAAAGCGACTTACTTGGCAAATCACAAAAAAACTGGGTTGTGACCGTGGACCCAGCTGTCAGCCTCTCCACATACAATACTCTTCCGATGAAAGTCGATCGTTCACCACATTGACCATGCCGCACCGAGAGCACCAAGGCTGTGGACGACGGCGGGGCCAAGGAAGGGGACGACGCGGAGCTGGGGAAGACACGGCAGTGGATGCCCACACGGAGAGGAGTACGAGGGTTCACTAGTTCGGCTGCGGTGTGAGGCTGCCGTCGCCGCAGGGCCTGGCTAGCGGTGGGAGTAGTAGGGGGCGATGAGGCCTCAACGGCAGCACAACCGGCGACTGGAGGCAGGAGCAGGTGGTCTCGCCGATGCTGGTTTGGGCGGCTGGTGCAAGAAGAGTAGCGATTGAAGAAGCAGCAGGACCGTTCGATTCAAATCCAACGGTTACTGCTGCTAGAATCGTTTGTTGACTAAGTGGACAAGCCCTGCGTACGCGTCAACTTAGTAGGCCCATAGGTCAGCCTCCCAACCGGTGCGCCCCAGATGTTAGTGGGAGGAATCATTTTTTTCGCGTAATAAGGAGGCAATTGATTGCGTGCGCCCAGGCCAGCGGAGGGAGTAGGGTGGGCCGGGGAAGCCTGCACGGCATCACAACGGGCCACAAGATGAGGGAGCAGGCAGTCCCGCTGGCGCTAGTTTAGGCGGCTGGAGCAGGAAGATCAGAGATTGAAGAAGCACGTCAGCCGTTGGATGGACATCCAACAGTCACTGCTGCTAGAATCGTGTGTTGACTGACAAAGCCTTGCGTAAACAAGTCAGCCTCGAAATCTGTGGCGTGTACAACCCATTTCCTATTATTTTTATAATTTTTACTCATTTTCTAATTCATATGGAATTTTTAGAATTGTTGCCCATTTTCTGGTGAGTACCAGGGTTAAAAAAATTAACTAAATATGTGGGAAATTTTGAAAATTAGCAATTTTTTGCCGGGGAATAAAATATTCTTAATCCAAAAATTAGTAGCCATACTAAAACAAATTTAAAAATAAATTAGTACTGTGTCATGTTAAATCCAATAAAATATGTATAAGATATCAGTGAAGAACAAAAACAAAAAAGAAACTAATATCCCATTTGCTAATTTTTTTGGACTTTTCAACCCCTTTTTATATTACTTTTAACAGACACTGACCATACTCTTTGGCCAGGGCGAAATGCATCCCTCCTCGTCTTGAAAGATTTGCAGCCCAGTAAGTCGAAGAAAACAAATAGGCCTAGCTTGGGTATTCTTCAAAAAGAAATACCGGGCTACCTATTTTCCCAAAGAAAAAACTGCTGGGCTGGTCATGTTGTTAGACGGGCCACAGAGACCGCACAACCCAGTTTATAGCCTGCTCCTCTGAATTACTACTAAAAAAAGTTGTGCAATTATGTCATTAATTGACTATACGTTGAAAATGATGTGGGTCCTAGATATCAGCAGGGTGGATTAGAGTAAAAAACGAGGGGTTCATCTGAGTAGTAAAAGAGGCACTTGCTTGTGTTCGGGAGTGGACCTGGTGGGTCCGTACTATCATACTCACAACTACAGTCCTCTCCCGATTCACTATGTTGACAGGGACCGTTTCGAAAAAAAACTATGTTGACAGGGCCGGACGGCGGCACCGCGGCGAGCGCACCAAGGCAGAGGATAAAGTGCTGTTGCCAATGTGCTGGGCTGGGTTGGACATTCTTATTAAAAAATAAAAATGGACAGTCTATTTACGACGTTGACTACGATTTGCATGGGTCCGCTGGTTGCAGGAAGAAAATGCTGGGAGGAAGAAGACTGGTCGCTCTCTTTGTCGAAGAATAATATCGACTGAATGTAACGACACTATCATAGGAAATAATATCCTCCTGTTAAATCGTGAATTTAAAGAACTGGTGCATGAGCATTAGCTTTATTTATTTACTTATTTATGTTTAGGGGACCATTACCATGTACCTAGGCCGGATTCATGTGAGAGCCTCCCTTCCAGTTAATTATGGGCTTCTCTATTGGGCCTTCATCAGTGGGCTGCATGTTATCAACAAGTGGAAAATGTGTTCCGTACGAAAAATAGTATGCGCTACGTACGGTATGGGGCACTAAAGGATTGAACCGTGCAACGACTTCCAAAACATTGTGTTTGTCGTTCTAACAACACATTTATTCAACCAACAGACAAAATATACTACTGATTGTACATTGAAAACAGCAGCAGCAGCAACCAGGGCTGGGGGTGCAACAGAAGCAGTAAGCAGGCTAGAAGAGTGAAGACGCATCTCTCTCTTCCAAACCAAACATCAGCCATCATTACAAAAGGGCTACCAAAAAAGAACAAGTGTATGCATCAAACTAAATAAAGATCCTACTACACCAAGTGTACGCATCTAACTAACTGGCTCAGTTAGACGTTACTATTTATTAAGCTGTGGAGATTGGCTGACGGCTTGAACCAGATGGGTGGCTGATGGGGGAAACTCCAGCCAGCAGGTCGAAGTCTGATACTTGCGACCCTCTCTCCTACTTTGGGATACAGAGCGTGGCGACACATATCAGGGTATGGTACATGCAGAGACGCATGGTACGCTGTGTACACACAGTTTTTCCTGATGAACGAAACCGCGCTGCCATCATGATCCTTGCCGCCGGTTATCTCCTAGTTAATCGGATAATTCAGTCCGAAAAACAGAGAGCGTGTACCAATGCTACTTACCAACATCCAGTCAAAAATTCCTGAAGGCCCAGGGAAGTTGGGATCCTGCTCAAAGACCTTGCAGTGACTGTGATTGTATTCCGCGAAACTACACGTCCGGTACGTGCGAACGATCATCTATCGTTCGCCGTCGTCTGATCGAGCCAGGAACCACCTGCAACCGCCATGCCGCTTTTCGTTGAAAGGTTCTGGGATTAGGAAGGATAGGGACACCAGGCGGCCTACAACATCATATCAAGTTGGAGTCAAATAACCCACAAAAAAGTTGGAGTCAAATAAAAAAGGGCTCTTGATGTAGTCAATCTTAAGAACAACATGTTATGAGCATGAATATTTTTTCAGTAAATGTTGACAGTAATATAAGCAAGCCATCATGATATCATAGGAAAGTAACATAAAAAAAGTTGGAGTCAAATAAAAAAGGGCTCTTTGATGTAGTCAATCTTAAGAACAGCATGTTACGAGCATGAATATTTTTTCAGTAAATGTTGACAGTATATAAGCAAGCCATCATGATATCATAGGAAAGTATCATACTGCTGTAATAGCCGTTTGTAGCGATGACTGGAGTAGGCCAGCAATACGTCCATCCATAGGAGTCGATAGTGTAAATGAAGCCCTTGTGTTCAATGGCATTAGAGAACCATGGAGGATGTATGATCCTGCGATGGACGTGTAGATTTATCCACTTACCGTAGTGACCTGTCAGATAGGCGAGACCGCGGCTGAAGAACGCAATTAGCATGAAGTCTTTATAATTCACAGATCTTGTGGGCACTTGGCAGATTACAACCTTGAGCTAATCAAACTTGGTATCATGTTGGCTACTGTAATATTCTGAGTATTCTGGGCCGCGGTGCCAAAGCAGTGCAGTGTTAATCGAAGGAATGGGGATCAATCGCCGGGTGTAGACCTCCACGAGCATCCAGCTGCCGCGACCGTTGACGAGCACCTTCCAAGACGTGTTCATGCCGACCCAGCACATACCGTTAATGTAGTTGAGGGTGACGGGGATCGGATTGCAGTCAAGGGGGTTGATGCTCGCCACCCTATGATCGTTATGCTGCGTGACACGCCGTTTTGAAGATCAAGCGACATCAGCAAGCAAGGAGCTGGCTTAAAAAGCTCCGGCCTGAGGGCTTTGAGTAAACGGTACAGCCCCGACGAGCACGCGGCGAGCGGCATGGTACCGAGATTGTCCACACGCGAAACAATGAGCTTGATTACCTCTGTGGGGAGCGAATTCCAGCCACTCTTTCGGCGGGCACTGCTCGGTTCTGCCATTGTTAGTGCTTGGGTTTCGGAGAAGGGGGAGGCGCCTTAGCAGGGATGGAAGATTGGACGAGGGGAAGAGGCGCCTTAGCGGGGATGGAAGAGCAGACAAAGATGGAGAAGCGAATATGCACTACAAAAAAAGACACATCCGTGACATTTTGGGCCGAACGAATTTTTTTCTGTCATGCAAATGACACTTCTATGACGATAATTGTGACAAAACCCGATATCATCATAGATGTGGTGGGCTCCTACTTCTATGACAAAAAATCATGACAGAAAATGGGCTTTTCGTCCTGGGTGGGCCGGAGACTTAACTGCATGACATTCTTTGGGCCGTCCATGACGGAAAAAATCATGGTAGAAGCGAGGGCGAGGAAAATTTCGGGGAGTTCCCGGTTACGGTGGGAGGTCGGGGGCCGAGCGATGCGCGTTTCTCTCGTACACGTACGCGCGTGTGTGCGAGGCGTCGGCTCTAACTGAATCCTAGCGAGGCGTTGGGCTCTAACTGAACCCGAGCGATTGCACTGCAGGCTACGCGTTACTGAACCTGAGCGATCGATCGATGGCTGTTAACTGAACCCGATCGAGCGATTCCTTCGCTACTGCCGCTAATTGAAGTTGATCGATGCTGCCTCTGGATGAACAGTGAGCATTGCGGGAGGGGGGGGGGGTTGGATGAACAGTTCCCGGTGGGGGTGGATGAACAGGACCCCGTGGTGTTGCCTCTGGATGAACAGGACCCCGATCGATCGAGCCGGTTGGGGCTGGATGAACAGGACCCCATGGAGGGCTGGATGAACAGGACCACCCCGTGGAGGGCAGGATGAACAGTAGACGGTGGAGGGCAGGATGAACAGTAGCCTGTGGAGGGGTGGTTGAACAGGAGCCCGTGGAGAGGGCTGGTTGAACAGTAGCCGGTGGAGTAGTGCGTGGTGGAGGCTAGATGAACAGGAGCCCGTGGATGAACAGTCGCAGGTGGAGGCTGGAGGAGGTCGATGGTGGATGAACAGTAGCTCATGGAGGCTGGAGGGGGTTGATGGTGGAGATGAACAGTATCCCGTGGAGTCCCATTTTGCGGTACGCCACACCCCTCCTGATGAACAGGACCCCCGTTTCGACCATAGCGCTCCAACACAAGTCCGTTTCCTCTGTTTTGCGGTACGCCACACCCCTCCCGATCAACAGGACCCCCATTTCGACCGTAGGAGGTCCGTTTCCTCCGTTTTGCGGTACGCCAGACCCCTCCCTATCAATAGGACCCCGTTCCGAACGTAGGAGGTCCGTTTCCTCCGTTGTGCGGTACGCCAGGCCTCGTTTCCATCGCCTGTTCCGTCCAAGCCCTCCCGATGAACACGACCACACATTCCGTTCTGACCCAGCCGGTTGGCTCCCACGCATTCCGTTGCCTCCCCATGAACACGAGCATTCCGTTGCCTCCCCATGAACACGACGCATTCTGTTGCCTCCCCATGAACACGACGACGACGTTGTTTCTCCGTTCCGACCCAGCCATGTATACGAGCCCTGGCCGTACGTATGCGCGAGTAGGCGTTCGAGACCCCACCCGTATGTATACATACGTGGCCATATTTTCTTTCTTGCACGCTGGCCGATGTACGTACGTGTACATGCTACGTGCGCGCCTCTACTACGACACGTGCGCGCCTCTACATCGACCAGTATGTACGTACACATTCGCGATCAGAATGAAAACGCTACGTACGCTTCGACCAGGTGGGTCCCGACTGTCAGGCACTTCCTTGCCTGCGAAGATGTAGCTGGTGGGTCCCAGCAGTCAGGGGGCGAATCATTTTTTTTGCCCGGACGCACTTCCTTGTGTGCGAAGATGTAGCTGGTGGGTCCCAGCAGTTAGGGGGAAACGGTTTTTCACGAAATACAGTGGCCCATCTGGTGGGTCCCAGCTATCAGGTGGAGGAATCATTATTTTCCGCGTAATAAGGAGGCACTTCCTTGCTACGGCCGTGGACCCAGCTGTCAGCCTCTCCACGTACAGTCCATGTCCGATGGAAGTCGTTCCTTGACCATGTTGACCACGCCGTGCTGAGAGCACCAGGGCGGTGGACGATGGCGAGGCCTAGGAAGGGGACGACACGGAGGCAGGGAAGACTCGGCAGTTGTTTCCCACACGGAGGGGAGTACGACTGTATGAGGGTTTACTGGTTCGTCTGCCTTCGCCGGAGAATGACAGCAGGTGTGGGTGAGTAGAGGGATGGCAAGGCCAGCGATGGGAGTACGGTCGGGCGGGGAGGCCTGCGCGGCAGCACAGCCGGTCGCGAGGAGGAGGGAGCAAGCAGTCCCGTCGGCGCTTGTTTGAGCGGCTGGAGCAGGAAGAGCAGAGATTCAAGAAGCACGACGGCCGTTGGATGGACATCCAACAGTCAGTGCTCGTGCGTCAACCTTTTTTTAGGAAAGCCTCAAATCTGTGGAAAACAACATATAGCCCATCTGCCATTATTTCTAATAATTTACAACCCATTTGCTAATTCTTAAGGTTTTTTTGGAGCCCATATTCTTTTTTAGCATTACAGCCCATATTGTGGCAACGGTTAAAAAATTATATGAAATTTTGCAAATTTCAGTGCGGTCCGAACTATTTTTAATCCCAAAATTTCGACTCACATTCAAACTGATTTTAAAAATAAATGTATATCAATACAAAATCCAACAAATTCTCCACGCATAAAAATTAATGTAATTTAAAATCTTGAAATAAAAAAAAGATATTTGAAACTAATTGCCGGTTTGATGTGTTTTAAAAATGTACAACCCATTTCTCATTACTGATGGGCCATTTTCTCGGCCAGCCGAATGAAAGTTCTCCTCGTCTTGAAATATTTGCAGCCCAACAGGCCTGACAAAGTGACTTACTTGGCAAATCACAAAAAAACTGGGCTGTGGCCGTGGACCTTGCTGTCAGCCTATCCACGTATAGTACTCTTCCGATGGAAGTCGTTCCTTGACCATGTTGACCATGCCGCGAGGAGAGCACCACGGCGGTGGACGACGACAAGGCCTAGGAAGGGGACGACGCAGCAGCGGAAGCCCGCGCGGAGGGGACTACAAGGGTTCACTGGTTCGGCTACGGTGTGAGGCTGCCATCGCCGCAAGGCCTGTCCAGCGGTGGGAATAGTAGGGGGCGGTGAGGCCTCTGTGGCAGCACAGCCGGCCACGGGAGGCAGGAGCATGCGGCACGACCAGCGCTGCTTTGGGCGGCTGGAGCAAGAAGACCAGAGGTTGAAGAAGCACTACGACCGTTGGATGGACATCGTACGGTCACTGGAGCTAGAATCGTTCATATTGACTATGTTCACAAAGCCCTTCGTCCCCGTCAACTTAGTAGGCCCACAAGTCAGCCTCCCAGCAAGGTGGGTCCCAGCTAGCCGGGGGAGTATTCATTTTTTTGTGCGTAATAAGGAGGCCCTTCCGGTGGGTCCGAGTTTACAGCGGGGGGAACATTTTTTTTGTGAAATACGATGGCCCGTCCGGTGGGTCCCAGCAGTCAGGGGGAAACGATTTTTTTCCGCAAAATACTGGTGGCCCGTCCAGTGGGTCCCTGCTGTCAGGTGGAGGAATCATTATTTTCCGCGTAATAAGGAGGCACTTCCTTACTGCCGCCATGGACCCAGCTGTCAGCCTCTCCACGTACTGTCCACGTCCGATGGAAGTTGTTCCTTCCACGTTGACCACGCCGCGCTGAGAGCACCAGGGCGGTGGACGACGACGAGGCCTAGGAAGGGTACGACGCGGAGCCGGTGAAGACGCGGCAGTGGATGCCCATGCGGAGAGGAGTATGAGGGTTCACTCATTCGGCTGCGGTGTGAGGCTACCGTCGCCGCAGGGCCTGTCCAGCGATGGGAATAGTAGGGGGCGGTGAGGCCTCCACGGAAGCACAGCCAGCCACGGGAGGCAGGAGTAGGCAACACGACCGACGCTGCTTTGGGCGGCTGGAGCAAGAACACCAGAGGTTGAAGAAGCACTACGGCCATTGGATGGACATCATACGGTCACTGCAGCTAGAATCGTTTATATTGACTAAGTTGACAAAGCTCTTGGTACGTCAACTTAGTAGGCCCATAGGTCAGCTTCCGAAACGGTGCGCTCCAGATGTCAGGGGAGGAATCATTTTTTGGGTGGGTGAAGCTAGAATATCCGAGATTGAAGAAGAAGCACGGCATCCATTGGATGGACATCCAACGACCACTGCTGCCAGAACCGTGTGTTGACTATAAGTTGACAAAGCCTTGCATACGCGTCAACTCTGTTTTTTAGGGGACGCGTCAACTTAGTAGGGCCAAAAGTGTGTGGCAGAGAACTTATAGCCCATTTGAGATTTGTAAGAATGTGTAGACCATTTTTGAATTCTAATGGAATTTACTACAGCCCATTTACAGTTTGTTAAAAGTACAGCCCATTTCAACCAACCGTTCAAAACAGAATTCAATAAAATTTCCCACATTTTGATGGGATCCAAAATATTTTTATCCCAAAATTTCTAGTCTGATTAAATACAATTTCAATATAAATTTATATTACGTAAAAATCCAATGAAACATTGCGCTCGCAACAATTAATGAAATTAAAATTTTCAATATCCAAAAATAAAATTTTATAATGTAATCACGTGTTTGGTGCATTTTTTATAGTTACTGCCCAGTTTTTATAATTACATCCCATTTATTATTTCTTAAAGACCATTTTCTTGTTAAGCCTAATGCATCCCTCCTAGGAAAGATTTGCAGCCCAGCGGGGCGGAGAATAACAACTTGACCTTGCCTGGGAATTCCTAAAAAAAGTATTGCTGGGCTAGCCATTTTCAGCTTGAAAAAAATTAATATCTAGGCTGGATATCTGGCCTGGGCTAGACGGGCCACAGCCCGCCCAATTAATACCTGCAGCGATGTTTTCGTTGTTGTTCAGAGGAGAAAAATTAATATCTGGGCTAAACATCGAAAAACTCTGCAGTGCTCACACCTCAAAAAACGAATACTGCTCAAGCTGCTTGGTCCAAGCTGTCGGCCGCTTCTTGTGCAATTCTCTCGTTTATTGACTAGTACTACATAGTTGACAATGGTGCGGGACCGTGATGTCAGGAAACCAGGGGGAAGCAAAATAAATAACTCCAGCGAGCGCTTCCACCTCTGCCTCATTGTCTCCCGTGGAAACCCCTTTCCTCCCTTTTTTTGCTCGGGTAAGGACCAATGCATGCAGCACGTCCATGCGGTTATTGGGCAAGAAATAAAAGCGCTTTGCATGCTATGAATTACAATGGCCTGCATGGGTAGCTAATAAGGCATCCTCTTAACTGCTGTCATTAAATGTTGTGTTTAGAAGAGAGAAATATTCTTCTTTTCCACCAATCTGCTTGCACCTAGGTCGTGATGCACCTTCTAATACGACTTATTCACCTAGATGGATGGAGTATAGTTTTATACACACACATATATATAATAAGGAGGCACTTGCGTACGTGAGGCTATGGACCTGGTGGGTCCCCATTGTCAACCTCTCCAAGTAAAGTCATCTCCTCGCCCGCGCGCGCTTTTCGCCCGAAACAGTCAGCGCCGCCCGCCCCGCTTCCTAGTGCAGGCGATTGCTCCGCCTTCAAATGACACAAGTGTCGTCTGTCCGTCCATCTGCCGCCCATATTAATGATACACGGTTGCCGAGGCGGCTACTGCGGCGCCACATGTCTGTCCCTCCGCCCGGCCACCATTGTTATATAAACTGCTACGCCGACCATAGTCGCAGTCATCCGCATCCGTTCCCTTTCTCCTGTCCACACCACTACTGCCCACCATGGCTTCCTCGCGCTCCAGCGCTCTTCGGGACGGGCGGACGACGGGCCACAAGGAGATGGCAGCCACTGCTGCCGACCGGCTGGCCGGCAGGCAGCCGGAGGACGACGACGTCCCAATGGAGAACATGGTAGTCGACGATCCGGCGCCAACCCCCTCCTCCGCGCCATCCTCGCCGGTGCATTGCACCATGACCATCGGTGAGGCCCGTGCCCAATATATGGATAGTGTGAGGAAGATGCATCAGAAGCAGTTCCGGGAGGTGCAGGCCGACGCCGCCTACAACCACCATCTCCTCCAGGAGCTCCTGCAGGCGGAGTAGCAGATCGCCGCGGAGCGGGCGGAGTAGGAGGCGCTGCTCAACTCGTACCGCTCTGCCCGCAAGGGCCGCTTCGAGCGCTGGCAGGACCACATGCGGGTGGCGGAGGCTGCGGCCGCCTATAAAGAGGCTAGCAAAGAGGGCGATGAAGTGGGCGAGGCGCTGTTTGGCGAGACTGAGGACGAGGCAGAGGACAATGCCGGCTCCGACGAGTCCCTGCTCCGCTAGCGTCGACGAGGCCGTGCTCCGCTGAGGCCCCGCGGCGCCAGCAACGAGGCAGAGGACACCGCCGGCTCCGCCGAGGCCCCGCCCCGCCAACAACGAGGCAGAGGACATCACCGGCTCAGCCGAGGCCCCAACCTGCCGCCAACGCGGGTGTCGGGGGTTTGGTGCGACATATGCCAACGGATGGCTTATCATGGTGGGGGCGAGTAGAACGTCGTCGGTGCCTGGAAACGGGATGAGGCGAGGACATGCACGCCGGCGTATCTTACCCAGCTTCGGGGCTCTCCGGGGAGATAATACCCCTACTGCTGCTCTGCGGGGTCTCCGCATGATCACTATGGCCAAGGGTTTACACGGTTGCTCCTTGAGCTGTTTCTGGTGGGTAGAAGAGGGCAAGGCTAGCTCTCTCCTTCTATCTGGTATGGTCTAGAACTACTGGGATCCAACCCCTTGCATGGGTGCCCTGGGGGGTTTATATAGGCCTACCCCCAGGGGTACAATGGTAATTCGACTAGGCGCGGACCCCGCCGTCAGTGCCTCCGACCTCCGACTTCTCCGCCGACTGCTGGGGCCCGCCGACTGGTCTGGTACGGAGCCGACAGGCCGCGTCCGCCGCGGGCGGGTCTTGCCGGCCGCTGATTACTGTAGCCGTGCTTCTGATGACGCATGCTTGGTCATGGGGTCGTGGCAATAGCCCCGCCGCCTGGTGGGCGATCACTGTGGCCACTCCCCATCTCATCTTGATTAATGGCGTGTGGGCCCCGGGGAAGGGCTCGGCCGACTCCCGACGGGTCCGACTGGCAGTTCTCCCGCCGTCTCCCGAGGTCTCGCTGATTGGTGGGCCCCGCTGCCTCCAGGTCGTACAGACAAGCCGTCGTGGGAGCAGGACTTGGTACTGTGGTGCTGATGTCAGGGCCGGCCGGGAAACAGTGCCACGCCGCACGGAGATCTTCCCGGGTACGGCGTGCTGTGGCCATGCCTGCCCTTGGTAAGGGACGGGGAGGGGGCTTCACTGTAGCCACGCCCCTGCCCCGTCCCCTTCGATGAGGTCATGGTTTGTTGGCGCCGGCCGACTCCCCAAAGCCGTCTTCTCTGGAATTCATCCCTGGGACTCGAGCGTGAGTGGGCAGTCGGCCGCCCTGCCGTCGACTCCTGAGGAGGCGGCTCTTCGCCCCGGGGTCTTGAGGGGCGCAGCCTGCCCCGATGTCTTGAAAGGTTATGGGACTCGGCTTGGCCTACCCGTGGCCCATTACTCCGATAGTAGTCCCCGAAGCTGGTGAGGCGCCGCGGACGACCGGCCGAGAAGCCTCAGCAGTTTCTCTTTCCGGGTGCTCAACATATGGTCTTGATTGACTTCTGCTGGGCTGACTAGAAGGAATCGGTCTTGCTCAACTCAAATTCACTTGATTCCGGCTCGCTCAGCATCTCGAACGCCGCAGCGGGATTTAAGCGGCATGCTAGCTAAGCCTCCAGGCCGCCGCCCGTTCTTGGCCTGTTACGCAAGGGCACGTGGCTAGGCCGTCCTTCCAGCCCACGCACGCGACGGGACAGGCCCACAGGCGGGGCCCGCCACTACCGCGCCTCGGTGCCCAAGCGGATCCGCTGCGGCCCCGGTGGACGGTTGGGATTCCCGTGGAGTTACTGCGTGCAGTAACTTTACGTGGATCGTGGGGTTGTGGGCGCAGTAAATCCCCACGTCCGTCCCCTCGGCTCCGCAGCCCACGGGGCTATAAGTAGGGGGAAGAGGGGGGACGCGCGCCCCTCCTCCCCACTACCCCTCGCTCTCTTCCTCCTTGCTGCTCCTCGCTCTCCTCCTTCCTCTTCTATTCTTCGCTCCGCCGCACGCCCAAGCTCCGGCGAACGCCGCGGTGACAGCTCGCGATGAGTTCTTCCTCCGCTGCCGCGCCTCCCCCAGTGTGCTCTGGCACCTGGGACGGTTCCGAAGTTCATGAAGAACACATCGAGTTCCTCCGCCGGACCCGTCGGCTTCCCGGCGAGGATCGCGTGCAGGTGCGTCTTGCGCCGGAGGAGGAGATTTCCCCTGCCCCGCAGGAGGGCAAGCGGGTCACCTTCCGCTCGCACTGCCTGCGCGGGCTGGGGCTGCCGGCGAGCAACTTTTTCCGGTCTTTATTGGAGTTCTACGGCCTCCAGCCGCACCACCTCAACCCCAACACAGTGGTGCTGCTGTCCGCCTTCGTGGCCTTGTGCGAAGGCTTCCTCGGAGTCCTCCCCACCCTCGAGCTCTGGGGGGAGTTCTTCTTCTCCAAGCTCGGCACCCAGGCCGCGGGCGTGCCGGCTCAATGCGGCGCCTTCATCGCCGTGCGAAGGTCAGGAGCCGACAACCCCTTCCCCTCCATCTCGCTGATAAAGTCGGTGAAGATGTGGAAGAGATCCTACTTCTACGTCAGGAACGTCGCCATGAGGGCCGACTGGGTTAACCTGCCGGCTTTCGAAGCTGGCCTGCCGGCTGGGAGACTGCCCAACTGGTCGTACCGGGCCAGGTCGCTGATGCTTGCGGGAGTCGGCGCCATCACGCGACTCCGAGTGCTGACGCAGTCGGAGGGTTTTGACTGGTCCAGACCTGCTGGCCGCCTTCGTTTCGCACCGAGTTCTCCCACTCCATGAACGCCCTCACATGATATGCTAGATGAGTGGCCACCGCGACCCGAGTCGGATGTGCACCAAGGACATGCCTCACGAAGAGGTGGCCCTCATGGTGAACTACCTCTCGGACAGCAGGCTCCCGGAGGACTGGCAATTCGGCAAGGAGCCGTACTTCCGCGCCAACCCCCCGCCCGTGGTGAGTCGCCTTTCTTTTCTTTCTTTAGATTGTCTTCTTCTTGCCGGGTTTTGTTTTGACCAGTTGGCTTTGGTTAGAATCCCCTTCTTCACCCACCAGCCGGCACCTCGGGGCCGGCCCGTGAGTTCGTCGCCGACTGGGCGGAGAGCGACATCGATGACCCCAATCTGGGGGCGGCGGCTCTGGAAGACGACGCCGAGGGCGGAGGAGGGACAGCAGGCGACTTCAGGCCCTCGGCTACCTTCGCCGACTGGCCTGAAGACAACGTCGAGGGAGAAGTCGCCCCTCGCCATCGGCCAGGAGCCAGCCATCCTGGCGTGGGCTCTTCTGCCGTGCCGGGCGCTCCAGGTGGCGGGAAGAAGCACATAGCCGCGCCGACTTTGTTCGGCAGTCGGCCGAAGAAGCCCAAGGGCTCGGCTGTGGTGACCCGGCGGGACGAGGCAGCCGCGAAGGCCAACCGCTTCTGTAAGGAAGTGAAGAAGCCGCCGTTGGTCTCCGCGTAAGTATTCTGTCTTCAAAGTTTTATTCTTTCTTCATGATTTGTCTGAGTCTCTACTTGCCCCTCTTTCTTCAGGGCTCCCCTCTCTCTTGAGCGGGTCGCTGCCGCCTCCGTCATGGGGTCAGCGGAGACGTCCGCCACCACTCGGCGGATTGACCCCGCTGTTGACCTTCGGGAGGCGACGGAGCGGAATGCGCAGGAGAGGCGCAACGAAGAAGAGGCCCTCCGCCTGGAGAAGGCGGAGGCCGACAGGGCGGAGGCCTCCGCTAAGAAAAAACTAGCGGAGGCCGAAGCCGCCACCGCGGCGAAGCAGCAGGCTGAGGAAGCCGCACGCCGCCAGTCGGCCTTGCTTGTCACCCCGCTAAACTCTGCGCGCCGCCTCCGGAGAACACGGGGCCAACTGGAGAAGCTGGCGGGGAGAACCTCATCAAGGAGAGGCAAGGCGGCGACCCCTCTACTCCGGACGCGAACGTTCCGCCGCTGCCTCCGCCGCCGTCTGAAGGCGCGCAAGGCGAGCAGCCAGCGGACCCTCCGGCGCCGCCGACCGAAGACGAGGCCGTGGTGAGGCTACTCCTCCAAGACGGCTCGCCAACGCGCCGTCGTCTGGAGAAGGTCACTTCGGCACCCCACCCCCTGGAAGCCGGCACCGCCAGCTCGGCGGCCCCAGACACCGAAGCAACGAGCGCCGCACCTGTTGGGTGGGTGCGAGGAGGTGGCACAGGGCCGCTGAACCGGGCGCTCCTGGTCGTCTAGGCGAAGCTCCGTGCTGAGGGCGATGCTCTCCAGAGTTGCACCAAGGCGTTCCTAGCGTCACGGGCAGCCGTCCGGGTATGTTTTTTTCCTTTGGTCTTTGTTTTCTTGCTCCTCTCTGTGGGGGCGCGCCAGCGCACCCACTGGGTGTAGTCCCCGAGTTTCAGGCCGGCTGCTGAGCAGGCGGCCCGGAACTCCAATTGATGAACTTCTGGGTACTAACTTTGTCTGAAATGCTTGTCGCAGGATTACCACAACCTCCGCGTCACTGTCTTCAACCGTAACGTTGAAGAGCTGGGCAAGTGGACCGCCGACTTGGCGGAGAGCCAGAGTAAGTCCCCCCCTTTTTTTTCTCTGCGGGGGCGCGCTAGCGCACCCGCGGGCTGTAGTTCCCGAGATTCGGGCCGGCTGCTAAGCAGCCGAGCCGGATCTCCCCGGCGACCTACTTTATTGACGACTGTTGTCTTTCTTCCTTTCCTTCAGGAGCCAACGCCGTTCTTCAACAGCAGCTGAGCGAAGCCAACTCCGCCCTGCGCGCCAAAGGGGAGGAGTGTAGCCAGCTCGCCATAGAGCGCGATCTGCTGGCCACTCAGTTGGCAGAGCAGAAGGAGCTGCTTGTGAAGTCACAGAGGGAGGCGGAGGAGACGGAAACCACCCTTTTGGCCGAGTTCGCGAGCGAGCGCTCCTCCTGGTCTGACAAGGAGGCGCTGCTATCCTCCGGCTTCCACGAGATTGAAGACATCGTTGATGGTGAGCCTCTTTATTTTCTTTCTTTGAGCTGCCGACTTAGATCGTGCCGACTCCTGGTTTTTGACTTGCTTCTTCGTTTCTTCGTGTCTGTGCAGACTTCTTCCCTGGGCAGTCGCAGGCCGCCATCCAAGCCATCGAGGCTGACCATGAAGGTCGGAGGGCGGAGGGCGTAGAGATCGCCGCCATGCCCCCCGAACTCTTGACGAGCACATCCTGAGCATCGAGGCTCGCCTCCGGCCGGCTCACTGGATGCTGCGCCGGCTCCAGCGCATCGGTGCGCAGGCGATTGCCGCCCTTTGGCCGGATATGCAGGCTCCGCGCACCCCCAGCCTGACGGCCAACTGGCTGGAGGTCGCGGCTGGTCGTCTTGAGGCCTGGAAGGGCTCTTCAGCCCGGGCTGGAGCACGCCGGGCCTTGGAGTTCATCAAGGCGTGGTACCCGGGGCTGGATCTAGACCGGTTGGCCACGCTTCGGTAGGAGGCCAAGCCGGAACTGGCGGCTGCGGAAGATGCCCTCGTCAAACATGCTGCGGCGATCGCTGAGTACACCGACACCAGCATCTTCGTCCCCGAGCGGTCTGAAGACGGCGAGGAGGTACCGCCGGAGTGGTTTTCTGATGAACCCAGACTACGGTGAAGACTCGGTGGAGGTGATTGGCTCCAACGTCGAGGAGGAAGACGAGGCAGAGGCACCAGAAGGCAGAGCAGACGGCCAGCCTCAGCCCGACCACGCCTCCAGCAACGAGCCGCGTGCGACCGACTCGACTGCCGCCGGAGGTGATCAAACCAAGATTAGCTAGCCAGCTGCCCCGACGCCTGACGCTGGCGCCTCCTCCGACTCTCCGAATCCGTCTGCTGCCTCCTGAGCTGCCGCTGTATCTTTTATTTTATCTGCTTCAGTAGTCTTTGAAGAACTTGTTAATTCGCAAAATTCCACCCGCGGGGTGTATTTTGAACCTCTACTCGACAATTCGGCCAAGGGCCTATGTTATGTAAATATATATATATCTATCTTTTCTTGCTCATTGTTCTTTTGGCTTTTTTCCTTTGCCGCTTTCTCTTAGTTGCCTGCCTTGCCAATCGGACAGCCGCTCTGCGGACTGTTGCTGGATCAAGTGCTAGGCTACTTTGGGAAAGCAAGTACTTAGCCGATTTCAAGAGATTTTTTTTGAGCAAGTTGGATAGGAGTCGGCAGTTCGACTATCCGAGAGTCGGTTTGCGAGAAAGGCTGGAGGCCATCTTGAGCTATGTTTTATGCTTTGACTCCTTAGCCATTTTTCATGGAGTGCCCATTCTACCTTACTGCTGCCCACCATACAGTCGCTCTGCGAGCTGCGGCTTCTGACAGGAGACGGTTTAGGCGTTTACACACTACTTATCCGACTGCAGGAAGCATTTCATAGTGCAAGGCGGCAAGTCCCCGGGTCGACTTGTCGAGCCCGGTGTCAAACGGCATGACGAAGAGTAACATACTTGTAGGCATAATTTTTATCATACAGACAAAAGAGGGCAGTCCCCGAGCTCGTCTCGGGGGGGGGGGGGCGAAGTCTTGGTACTTTAATACAAAAGGTAGCGTGGTACATACTGCATCAACTGTAAAATCTTCGGAGGAGATTTGCATTCCATGGCCGCTCTATCTCCTTGCCAGAGTCATCCCTCTTGCGTGCTCGGGGCTTCTGAGCGTCGATCAGGTAGTAGGAATCGTTGCCCAGTACTTTGCTGATGATGAAAGGGCCTTCCCAAGGCGCCGACAGCTTGTGCTGGCCGGCTGTTCGCTGGATTAGCCGGAACACAAGGTTGCCTTCTTGGAAAGATCTTGGCCTGACTTCGGCACCCCGCCCCCTGGAAGCCGGCACCGCCAGCTCGGCGGCCCCAGACACCGAAGCGACGAGCGCCGCACCTGTTGGGTGGGTGCGAGGAGGCGGCACAGGGCCGCTGAACCGGGCGCTCCTGGACGTCCAGGCGAAGCTCCGTGCTGAGGGCGACGCTCTCCAAAGTTGCACCAAGGCGTTCCTAGCATCACGGGCAGCCGTCCGGGTATGTTTTTTTCCTTTGGTCTTTGTTTTATTTCTCCTCTCTGTGGGGGCGCACCAGCGCACCCACTGGGTTTAGTCCCCGAGTTTCGGGCCGGCTGCTGAGCAGGCGGCCCGGAACTCCAATTGATGAACTTCTGGGTACTAACTTTGTCTGAAATGCTTGTCGCAGGATTACCACAACCTCCGCGTCACTGTCTTCAACCGTAACGTTGAAGAGCTGGGCAAGCGGACCGCCGACTTGGCGGAGAGCCGGAGTAAGTCCCCCCTTTTTTTTCTCTGCGGGGGCGTGCTAGCGCACCCACGGGCTGTAGTCCCCGAGATTCGGGCCGGCTACTGAGTAGCCGGGCCGGATCTCCCCGGCGACCTACTTTATTGACGACTGTTGTCTTTCTTCCTTTCCTTTAGGAGCCAACGCTGCTCTTCAACAGCAGCTGAGCGAAGCCAACTCCGCCCTGCGCGCCAAAGGGGAGGAGTGTAGCAAGCTCGCCACAGAGCGCGATTTGCTGGCCACTCAGTTGGCAGAGCAGAAGGAGCTGCTTGTGAAGTCGCAGAGGGAGGCGGAGGAGACGGAAACCACCCTCTTGGCCGAGTTCGCGAGCGAGCGCTCCTCCTGGTCTGATAAGGAGGCGCTGCTGTCCTCCGGCTTCCATGAGATTGAAGACATCGTTGATGGTGAGCCTCTTTATTTTCTTTCTTCGAGCTGCCGACTTAGATCGTGCCGACTCCTGGTTTTTGACTTGCTTCTTCGTTTCTTCGTGTCTGTGCAGACTTCTTCCCTGGGCAGTCATAGGCCGCCATCCAAGCCATCGAGGCTGACCGTGAAGGTCGGAGGGAGGAGGGCGTAGAGATCGCCGCCGATGCCCCCCGACCTCTTGACGAGCACATCCTGAGCATCGAGGCTCGCCTCCGGCCGGCTCACTGGATGCTGCGCCGGCTCCAGCGCATCGGTGCGCAGGCGATTGCCACCCTTTGGCCGGATATGCAGGCTCCGCGCACCCCCAGCCTGACGGCCAACTGGCTGGAGGTCGCAGCTGGTCGTCTTGAGGCCTGGAAGGGCTCTTCGGCCCGGGCTGGAGCACGCCGGGCCTTGGAGTTCGTCAAGGCGTGGTACCCGGGGCTGGATCTAGACCGGTTGGCCACGCTTCGGTAGGAGGCCAAGCCGGAACTGGCGGCTGCGGAAGATGCCCTCGTCAAACGTGCTGCGGCGATCGCTGAGTACACCCACACCAGCATCTTCGTCCCCGAGCGGTCTGAAGACGGCGAGGAGGTACCGCCGGAGTGGTTTTCTGATGAACCCAGACTACGGCGAAGACTCAGTGGAGGTGGTTGGCTCCAGCGTCGAGGAGGAGGACGAGGCGGAGGCACCAGAAGGCAGAGCAGACGGCCAGCCTCAGCCCGACCACGCTCCAGCAACGAGCCGCGTGCGACCGACTCGACTGCCGCCGGAGGTGATCAAACCAAGACTAGCCAGCCAGCTGCCCCGACGCCTGACGCTGGCGCCTCGTCCGACTCTCCGAATCCGCCTGCTGCCTCCTGAGCTGCCGCTGTATCTTTTATTTTATCTGCTTCAGTAGTCTTTGAAGAACTTGTTAATTCGCAAAATTCCACCCGCGGGGTGTATTTTGAACCTCTACTCGACAATTCGGCCAAGGGCCTATGTTATGTAAATATATATATATATCTATCTTTTCTTGCTCATTGTTCTTTTGGCCTTTTCCTTTGCCGCTTTCTCTTAGTTGCCTGCCTTGCCAATCGGACAGCCGCTCTGCGGACTGTTGCTGGATCAAGTGCTAGGCTACTTTGGGAAAGCAAGTACTTAGCCGATTTCAAGAGATTTTTTTTGAGCAAGTTGGATAGGAGTCGGCAGTTCGACTATCCGAGAGTCGGTTTGCGAGAAAGGCTGGAGGCCATCTTGAGCTATGTTTTATGCTTTGACTCCTTAGCCATTTTTCATGGAGTGCCCATTCTACCTTACTGCCGCCCACCATACAGTCGCTCTGTGAGCTGCGGCTTCTGACAGGAGACGGTTTAGGCGTTTACACACTACTTATCCGACTGCAGGAAGCATTTCATAGTGCAAGGCGGCAAGTCCCCGGGTCGACTTGTCGAGCCCGGTGCCAAATGGCATGACGAGGAGTAACATACTTGTAGGCATAATTTTTATCATACAGACAAAAGAGGGCAGTCCCCGAGCTTGTCTCGGGGGGCCCCGAAGTCTTGGTACTTTAATACAAAAGGTAGCGTGGTACATACTGCATCAACTGTAAAATCTTCGGAGGAGATTTGCATTCCATGGCCGCTCTGTCTCCTTGCCGGAGTCGTCCCTCTTGCGTGCTCGGGGCTTCTGAGCGTCGATCAGGTAGTAGGAATCGTTGCCCAGTACTTTGTTGATGATGAAAGGGCCTTCCCAAGGCGCCGACAGCTTGTGCTGGCCGGCTGTTCGCTGGATCAGCCGGAGCACAAGGTCGCCTTCTTGGAAAGATCTTGGCCTGACCTTCCTGTTGTGGTATCGGCGCAGGCTCTGCTGGTAGATGCTGGATCGGCTGAGTGCCAATAGCCGGCCCTCTTCCAGTAGATCGACCCCGTCTTGTCGTGCTTCTTCTGCTTCCTCCTCGGTGTACATGGTGACTCATGGGGAGTCAAACTCTATGTCCGTTGGGATGACGGCTTTGGCACCGTAGACGAGGAAGAAGGGCGTGAAGCCGGTTGACTTGTTTGGAGTCGTGCGCAGACTCCAGAGGACGGCTGGCAGCTCGTCGAGCCAGCAGCCAGCCGAGCGCTCCAGAGGATCGATCAACCGAGGCTTGATGCCGGACAGGATGAGGCCGTTTGCTTGCTCCACTTGGCCGTTTGACTACGGATGGGCGACGGACGCTAGGTCCAGTCGGATGCCCTGTGTTGTGCAAAAATGAGCCAAGGCGCCTTTGGCAAAATTTGTGCCGTTGTCGGTGATGATGCTGTGTGGTATGCCGTACCGAATTGTGATATCGGTGATGAAGGTCACGACAGTCGGACCGTTCAGTTTCTTAATTGGCTTCGCTTCCACCCACTTGGTGAACTTGTCCACTGCGACAAGTAGGTGAGTTAAACCACCTCGTGCTGTCTTGAATGGTCCCACCATGTCTAGACCCCAAACTGCGAAAGGCTAGGCTATGGGGATGGTCTTGAGCGCAGAAGCCGGCTGGTGCGGCTTGGAGCTGAATTTCTGGCACCCTTTGCATTTTTGGACCAACTCCTTGGCCTCTTCCAAGGCAGTCGGCCAGAAGAAACCGTGCCGAAAGGCATTAGCGACGAGTGCTCTTGAAGCCGCATGGTGGCCGCATTCGCCTTGATGGATGTCTTTGAGAATCGCCTGGCCTTGCTCTGGCTCTACGCAGTGCTGGTAGACACCAGTGACGCTGCGCCTGACCAGCTCTCTGTTGACTATGGCATAGGCTGCCGCCCGGCGTTGTACTTGCCGAGCTAAGGTCTCATTAGTTGGTAGCTCTTTGTTCACCAGGAATTTGAGGATGGGCTAGGCCCATGAGGGTGCTGCTATTTCTTCGACTACCAGAACTGCGACTTGGATGAGGGCGGCTGGGCTGGGAGGCGGCGGGTTGGAGTCAACAGCCGCTTGCTGGGTTGATGAAGTCCCCAGGCCGACTGGCGCGGTCCTTGGGCCGAGTTCTGGAATCTTCGAGTCCGCCACCGCAGTCCCCGGGCCAGGCTCGACTGTGGCGGCTTTGGAGTCATCCGCCAAAGCCCCCGTTCCGTCTGCCGGAGCTCTGGAGTCGGATCCGCCGTCTTCGGGAGGAGCCAGCACAAAAATGGAGTCTGATTCTGGTGAAGGCTTGATAGACGGCTTGAGGAGGCGTTGAAGGGCGACGCCAGATGGTATCGCTTGGCGGGTAGAGCCGATTCATGCCAAGTCTTTTGCTTGGTCGTTGTCTTTTCTTGGCACATGGAGGAACTCACACCCTTTGAAATACCCGCTGAGTTGCTGCACGAGGAAACGATAGCTCGCCATGTTTGCGTCTTTCGCGTCCCAGTCGCCAGATGACTGCTGGACCACTAAATCCGAGTCGCCATAACACAAGATCCGGCGGATGCCAAGTTCTTTGGCAAGCCGGAGCCCGTGAATGAGCGCCTCGTACTCGGCAACGTTGTTGGAGGCGGCAAAATGGATTTGCAGTGCATTTTTGAGCTTGTCGCCTTTAGGAGAGGTGAGGACGACGCCGGCTCCCAAGCCGGTGCGCATCTTGGAGCCGTCGAAGTGCATTCGCCAATGGGTGGAGTCAGGTGCTGGAGGCAGGTACTGGGTCTCGGCCCAGTCGATGAGGAAGTCGGCCAGCGCTTGTGATTTGATAGCGGTGCGGGGCTGGTAGTAGATGGTGTAAGGAGCCAGCTCTATGGCCCACTTGGCTACCGATGATCTCGGCAAGTGGGGCCGTGCAGACCACTGTGATTGGATGCTCTTGAAAGTAAGGCTTCAATTTCTTGGCAGCAAAGTGTACGCCATAGCACATCTTCTGGTAGTGGGGGTAGTTCTTCTTGGAGGTCGACAGTACCTCGCTCAGGTAATATACTGGTCTCTGGACAGGCAGCGCCTTGCCTTCCTCCTTGCGCTCCACTACCATGACTGTGCTGACTACTCGGCTGGTGGCGGCGATGTACAGGAGCATAGGTTCCTTGGGAGTCAGAGCCGCCAGGACGGGTGGAGTAGTCAGCATCTTCTTCAACTGGTGAAAAGCTTCGTCCGCCTTATGGCTCCACTCGAAAAAAGTCGTCTTCTTCATGAGTTGGTATAAGGGGAGAGCTTTCTCGCCCAGCCGACTTATGAATCGGCTGATGGACGCTAAGCAGCCGGTGAACCTCTACACATCCAGCAGTCGGCTGGGTACCTCCATTCTCTCGATGGCCTTGATTTTTACTGGGTTGCATTCTATGCCGCATTCAGAGACCAAGAAACCTAGCAGCTGGCCGGCTGGTACTCCGAAGACACACTTCTCGGGGTTGAGCTTGATCTGGAACCGGCGCAGGTTCTCAAAGGTCTCCTTGAGGTCTTCCAGCAGTGTTCCACGCTTTTCCGTCTTCACCACCACGTCGTCCACGTAAACGTGGGTGTTCCGGCCGAGCTTCTCGAGGAGACACTTCTGCATGCAACGCTGAAAGGTGGCGCCGACATTCCTCAAGCCGAACGTCATGGTGAGGTAGCAGAATGCTCCAAACGGAATGATGAAGGCGGTCTTCAATCTGTCAGCCGGGTTCAGATTGATCTAGTGATATCCTAAGTATGCATCCAAGAAGCTCAACAGCTCGCATCCGGCTGTGGAGTCTATCACTTGATCAATTCTTGGCAGAGCAAACGGGTCCTTGGGGCAGGCCTTGTTGTAACACCCCGGATGTAACTTCCCAATTTGTATTCCAACTATTGCTGTTTCCGGCTTTAAGTTATTTTATTTTCTCGGGTTCGGGTTTTTTTGTCTCCGTGTGTTGTTGTCGTTGTCATGCATCTCATATCATGTCATCATGTGCATTGCATTTGCATACGTGTTCGTCTCATGCATTCGAGCATTTTCCCCGTTGTCCGTTTTGCATTCCGGCGCTTCGTTCTCCTCCGGTGGTCATTTCTAGCTTTCTTTCGTGTGTGGGGTTTAAACATTTCCGGATTGGACCAAGACTTGCCAAGCGGCCTTGGTTTACTACCGATAGACCGCCTGTCAAGTTTCGTATCTTTTGGACTTCGTTTGATACTCCAACGGTTAACCGAGGGACCAAAAAGGCCTCGTGTGTGTTGCAGCCCAACACCCCTCCAATTTGGCCCAAAACCCATCTAACTCTGCTCCATCATCTAGAGCGTTCGATCACGATCGCGTGGCCGAAAACCGCACCTCATTTGGACTCTCCTAGCTCCCTCTATGGCTATAAATAGACCCCTCTCAAAAAATCCGGATCCTCCCCCATCCTAACCCTAAAAATCCACCGCGCCGAACCGGACTTTGTCCGCCCTGCGCCGGACACCGCCGCCGTCCTCTCCGCCGCCGCCACGTGTCCCGCGGGACCACTTCCCCGCCGCCTCGCCCGCGCGGCCCGGGAGGCCTAGGGAGGGCCCCCGCGGCCCGTTCGCCGCCCCGCGCCGCCTGCGCGCCCCGCTGCCCGAGCGCCGCCTCCCTCTTCGCGGCCGGCCACCCAGGGCCATCGGCGCCGCCGCCCGCCATCGTCGCTGGACGGCGCCTCGCACCGCGACCCCACCGTCCGCCGGCGCGCCCGCCGCCGCCCGGCCCCGCCGCGGCCACCGCCGAGCGCCGCCACTATCGTCCGGCCGCTCCGGCGACAGGATCCGGTCGGCCCCGGCCTCCTCTGACCTCCGCGGCGCGCCCCACGTCTCCCACCGGCGAACTCCGGCCAGATCCCGGCGATCCTCGACTTCCGTGCCAAAGTCAACCCTAGATCCGGTGGTAGATTTCGTCCAAGTCCCAAAAATTCCAGATCCAAGTTGGCATGTTGGTAGCTCCGTAACTTTGCATCCGTAGCTCCGATTCATGCATATAGCATATCAAAATATTCATCTCAGAGAGTACATCATTTCATTCCATTGAATCATTTTCATTTGAGCTAATCTTGATGCCCTAAATGCTGTTAGAAGAAGGCTACTTGAGTTAATTGTCAGATCTGCTACTCCGTTTAGGTTTTTGTCATTTTTGCCATGATTAATGTGTGCATGCTATGCCCTAATGCTCTACATATATTTTGTTAAGGGTTGTGTCATGTTTCCAGAGGTTCAACCCATGTATTTTTGTGATGTGTGAGGTGACTTGTGCAAGCTTGCAAAGTGGTGCACTTAGTAATTCTGTTTTCAGGGACTTAGCATTTCCACTGTCCTTGAGCTGTTTATCTCATGTTGCCATATGTTCTTGTTGTTTCCTAGTGATCCGTGCCTCTTTTGAGGATGATCAGTAAGGATGTTTTGTTAATATTGTAGTGATCTATCCATCCATGTCTTCGTTTGCAATTATGGAGCACCCTAGCTTGAGTCAATCGAGCTCTACTTTTGCTTCTTTGTGAATCTGGGAGATTGTCAACTTGTTTTGCAATTTTGCCGATGATGTTGTAGTTGATCCGTGCATGCTATGTTATTGTTCTTGCCATTTCTAGCTTGAATTTTGTGCCTTCTTGATGGGTGTATTCTTGTCTTGCCATGACTTGCACCGTAGTGAGTGAATCGAGCTCGTAAACATGCCTACTTGAGTTATATTTCAGCATGTGTCAGTTTTTCACCAAGTCTGAAAACTGATTATGTTTTTGCTATGTTCACATGCTTGCAATTGTATTTTATGATCCCTTTTGTCTCAAGGTCACTAAGAGACTTTTGTTAAGCTATTTGAGTAGCTCCATGCCATGCTTTACTTTGCCATGTTCAGGTCCTGTAGCATGTAGTTTTGTTGCTCCAAAGAGAGCTACCTGATCTGAAATTCCAGACAAGTGTTAATTTCACTAAGTCTGAGATCTGTTTGCCATATGCATTCTTGCCATGCTTGTTTGAACATGTTAATGGATGAATTGGCCATAGTTCAGTGCTAGACTTTTGTTAAGCATCTTGAATGCATCCCTGCCATGTATTTTTTTGTCATGTTTCGTTGCTGTAGCATGTCCATCGCATTGCATTTAGTTGGCTACTTGCTGTAAATCGCAGACCGGTGTCATATTTGAATCGCTTGCCATTTCCAAACCGTAACTCCGATTCCGGCGTTCTTTATATCGTTTTCAAGCGATTTCATCTCATCTTTCCAGTGGCACACTTTGTTTTCCAAGTTCAGGCCAGGTTCATGCATTTCCTGTCATATCTTGCATTTTGCATCCCACATCGCATTCCGCATAGCATATCATCATTTCATCATATTGCTTGGTCTTGCACGTGGTTGATTGTATCCTTATTGCTTGTTTGTCTTGTTTGGGTAGAGCCGGGAGACAAGTTTGCTAACAAGGAGCCCGTTGAGTTTGCTTTTGAGGATCCAGTCAACTCTGACAACTATGCAGGCAAGATGATCATACTCTCGAAATCACTACTATCTTTGCTATGCTAGTTTGCTCGCTCTTTTGCTATGCCATTGCTACGATGCCGACCACTTGCTTTCAAGCCTCCCAAATTGCCATGTCAAACCTCTAACCCACCATGTCCTAGCAAACCGTTGATTGGCTATGTTACCGCTTTGCTCAGCCCCTCTTATAGCGTTGCTAGTTGCAGGTGAAGGTTGAAGGCCGTTCCTTGTTGGAATCTTTATTTACTTGTTGGGATATCATTATATTATCTTGCTATCTTAATGCATCTATATACTTGGTAAAGGGTG
Organism: Triticum urartu; assembly: GCF_003073215.2. Lineage (NCBI taxonomy): Eukaryota > Viridiplantae > Streptophyta > Magnoliopsida > Poales > Poaceae > Triticum > Triticum urartu. The sequence goes on along the minus strand of NC_053022.1, from coordinate 444,260,518 downwards.
GAAGGCTCGGCCTCTCGCCTAGTGTTTTGTTCCACTCTTGCCGCCCTAGTTTCCGTCATATCGGTGTTATGTTCTCGGATTTTGCGTTCCTTACGCGGTTGGGTTATAATGGGAACCCCTTGATATTTCACCTTGATTAAAGCTTTTCCAGCAATGCCCAACATTGATCTTACCATTTGCCACCTAGCCTCTTTTTCCCTTGGGTTTCCGGAGCCCGAGGGTCATCTTATTTTAACCCCCCCGGGCCAGTGCTCCTCTGAGTGTTGGTCCGACCGAGTAGACTGCGGGGCCACCTCGGGGCAACTTGAGGGTTGGTTTTACTCATAGGATGTCTCATCTGAGTGTGCCCTGAGAACGAGATATGTGCAGCTCCTATCGGGATTTGTCGGCACATTCGGGCGGTGTTGCTGGTCTTGTTTTAACCTGTCGAAGTGTCTTGAAGAAACGAGATACCGAGTCTGATCGGAACGTCTTGGGAGGAGGTCTATTCCTTCATTGACCGTGAGAGCTTGTCATGGGCTAAGTTGGGACTCCCCTGCAGGGATTTGAACTTTCGAAAGCCGTGCCCGCGGTTATGGGCAGATGGGAATTTGTTAATGTCCGGTTGTAGATAACTTGAACCTTAACTTAACTAAAATGAATCAACTGAGTGTGTTACTGTGATGGCCTCTTCTCGGCGGAGTCCGGGAAGTGGACACGGTGTTGGAGTAATGTTTGTGCAGGTTGCTCTCTAGTTTCTCGCTCGCGCTTTGCCTCCTCTTCTCGCTCTCTTTTGCGAATAAGTTAGCCACCATACTTGCTAGTCGCTTGCTGCAGCTCCACTCATATTTTACCTTGCCTTACCTATAAGCTTAAATAGTCTTGATCGCGAGGGTGCGAGATTGCTGAGTCCCTGTGGCTCACAGATTACTATTACACCAGATGCAGGGCCTGATGATTCTGCTCTAGGAGACGCGTATGAGCTCAAGTGGGAGTTCGACGAAGACTCTCAACGTTACTATGTTTCTTTTCCCGATGATCAGTAGTGGTGCCCAGTTGTGGGTGATTGGGACCGTGTCGCATGTTGGGTTATCTTTTATTTTGGCGCCGTAGTCGGGCCATGAGTGTTTGGATGATGTAATGTTATTTATGTACTTGATTGACGCGGCGAGTGTAAGCCAACTATGTTATCTCCCCCTTATGATTTATATTACATGGGATGTTGTGAAGATTGCCTAACTTGCGACATATGCCTTCAATGCGATTATGCCTCTAAGTCGTGCCTCGACACGTGGGAGATATAGTCGCATCGAGGGTGTTACAAGTTGGTAATCAGAGCCTTCCCCGACCTTAGGAGCCCCATTGCTTGATCGTTTTTAGCGGCCGAGTTGTGTCTAGAAAAATGTTTTGAGTCTTTTAGGAATTATATATCGGAGAGATTAGGAATTCTTTTTTACTTCCCAGTCTCCTCATCGCTCTGGTAAGGCATCCTGACGTAGAGTTTTGACTCTTCTCTTCTCAAATTTCACTAAAAAAAATTTTAGGAGCACGCGGGTATCATGGAATCGTTCCGATGCTTTTATGATGAGAACATTGTCTTGGTGCCTCCTGTCAGGGGTTTAGTGGAAGTGTCCTGGGAAGTTGAGCTCTGAGGTGTTGTCATCATAATTTTATCGTTGCAGTTCTGGAATACCTGAGTTTAGTACGCCGACATCGAAAATCTCTTTTATGCAGTTCGTTGGTGAGATAACCTCGACGCCACCCAGTACTGGGGCGGGAGTTCGGGAGTATCGCCATAACTTGTATAACGGATGCTTTTCGAAGGTTGAGGTAGATGGTTTCCGAAGGTTTCTTGGTTATGTGTTGAAGGATGGATACAGCTGGATGTAGGATTTGCTAGTTTGGGTGAGATATTATGCTTCCCCTATATCCCCAACACCTGATTGCATAACCGGAAAGGTTCGGCAGTTTCATAGGTGGGAATTCTTGTAGCTCTAGTTCTTCTTCCATGGATATTGGTTTGAGATTGGGATTTCTTATCGATTATTCGTTCTTGATCCGTACCTTGTTGATTTATTTCTCTACCTTAATTCTAAGTGGCTTCTCAATTTATGGATATGTGACCATTTCAAGAGGAATGCATTTGTTCATTTTGTTCGGATGTGAAGACTATATGTTGCAATTTTCATTCCGTTGGATTCAACTTCAATATTTATCTATCAATGTGCTAATGGTGGTCAACCTCTTCAGGATGGCTCCTCCAATGCACATGACTCCGAATCCTGATCCGCCTCCACCTCCACCTCCTCCAGAGGCATGGCAAGCTGTGATGGCCTCAACCAATGCAAACACACAGTTGATCATGCAAATTCTTCAAGAGCGCAATCAAGGCAACCAAGGGAATCAAGGCAGCAATCAGAATCACTTTGCTACACTCAACCAGTTCCTTGCTAACGGGCCAAAGACTTTCAGCAATTGTGTTGAGGCAACCGATGCTGATGATTGGCTTGTGGATCTGTGCAAGAATTTCTAGTGCAGTAACGTCAGGCCTGAGGACTTTGTTAAGTTCGCTTCCTTCCAACTCAAAGATCAAGCTGCAGAATGGTTCCAGCAGTACAAGGACTCCAGAGGTGGACGTGTTATCACCTGGGATGACTTCCGTCGAGATTTCCGAGCTCATCATATTCCCTAGAGCGTGGTTGAAAGCAAGCGTGAGGAATTCCGCAACCTGAAGCAAGGCTCTTTATCTGTCTATGACTACAACAAGTTGTTCCAGAAGCTCACCCGCTTTGCCAAGCAGGACGTACCTGATGAGAAGAGCATGATATACCAGTTCAGGGGTGGTCTCAGAGAAGAAATTCAGCTAGCTCTTGTCCTCTTTGAGCCCTTGAGATACGATGAGTTCTACAACATGGCACTGAAGCAAGAGGCTGCTCAGTTGAGGTGTGATGCTTCCAAGAAGCGTGCCAGAGATGTTAATCCTTCTTCCTCTACTCAAGTGGCCAAGCAGCAAAAGTATTGGCTTCCTCCTCCTCCGTTTCGTCAGCCGTATCAGCAGAAGAGCAAAGGTGGTAGTGGTTCTTCCCACCCACCCAACCCTGGCTTTCAGAACAAGACTTCGTCTCAAGCTCCAAGATCGAGTGCTCCGTATCACCGTCCGCTTTCAGAGGTCACGTGCAACAAGTGCCAACAGAAGGGTCACTATGCCAACAAGTGTTTCAACCAGAGGCGTCTTCCTCCTCTTCCTCCTGTGAGATCGGCAAGTACAGCTGTGGTCAAGCATAACCCCAAGCACACCAAGGTCAACTTGATGAATGCAGCTCAGGCAGAGGACTCGTCAGATGTGATCATGGGTAACCTTCCTGTTAACGATGTTCCTGCAAAAGTTCTTTTTGACACTGGTGCATCGCATTCCTTTTTGTCAAGTCCTTTTGCATCGAAGCACAATGTTGATACCGAGATCATGCCCAAAGTCATGCAAGTTGTTTCTCCCGGCAAGCTTTTGACTTCTAGTTTGGTTGCTCCCGATATGTCTATCACGTTGGGTGACTACAAGTTTCTCTCTTCTCCGGTGGTTCTTGGTAACTCGGATATTGATCTTATTCTCGGAATGGATTGGCTTTCTAAGCACAAGGCACATCTTGATTGTGCTGCCAGACAGATTCAATTGACTCATTCGTCTGAGGATGTTATTGTCTTTGCCGCTCGAAATAATACCACCCGTCTATTTTCTCTCAACGAGAAGGGTGAATTGGATGCCATCTCGCAAATTCCAGTCGTTTGCGAATATCAAGACGTCTTTCCAGAAGAGCTTCCAGGAATACCTCCGCACCAGTCAGTCGAATTCGTTATTGATCTTGAGCCTGGCACAGAACCTGTGTGCAAACGTCCTTACAAGCTCGGACCTGAAGAGTTGAAGGAGCTGAAGAAGCAACTCGATATTCAAGAGAAAATGGGTCTCATCCGGCCTAGTTCTTCTCCGTGGGGTTGTGGTGTTCTTTTTGTGAAGAAGAAGGATGGAACGGACCGACTTTGTGTTGATTACCGTCCAGTGAACAAGAAGACCATCAAGAACAAATACCCACTTCCCAACATCAATGAGCTGTTCGAACAACTCAAAGGTGCCCAAGTATTCTCCAAGCTTGATCTCCGTATGGGTTATCATCAGATTCGAATTCGTGAGCAAGATATTCCCAAGACGGCTTTCAGGACAAGTTTTGGTTCATATGAATACACTGTCATGTCTTTCGGCCTTGTCAACGCTCCTCCGACGTTCTCTCGCATGATGAACTTCAACTTCAACGCCTACACCAATGACTTCGTTTTGGTCTATCTCGACGACATTCTGGTTTTCTCGAAGAACAAGGAAGATCATGCCAAGCACTTGCGTTTGGTTCTTCATAAGCTCAGGGAACATCAGTTCTACGCCAAGTTCTCCAAGTGTGAATTTTGGCTTGATGAGGTTCTTTACCTTGGTCATATCATCTCTGCCAAGGGCATTGCCGTGAATCCTGAGAAGGTGCCTGCAATTGTGAATTGGGAACCTCCTCAGAATGTGAAGCAACTCCGTAGCTTCCTCGGTCTCGCAAGCTATTGCCGAAGATTCGTTGAAAACTTTTCTAAGATCGCGAAGCCTCTCTCTAATCTTCTCCAGAAGCACGTCAAGTACATTTGGTCTCCGGAGTGTGACATTGCTTTCAACACTTTGAAAGAGAAATTGATCACTGCTCCAGTTCTGACTCTGCCTGATGAATCCAAGCCGTACGAGGTGTTTTGTGATGCCTCTCTCCAAGGTCTTGGCGCAATATTGATGCAAGAGAAGAAAGTTGTTGCTTATACCTCTCGCCAATTGAAGCCTAATGAGAAGAACTACCCCACTCATGATCTCGAGTTGGCGGCAGTGGTGCATGCTCTTTTGACTTGGAGACATCTTCTGTTGGGAAGAAAAGTGGACATTTTCACTGATCACAAGAGTCTCAAGTACATCTTCACTCAGCCTAATCTCAACCTCAGGCAAACTCAATGGGTCGAAATGATTCAAGAGTATAATCCGAGTATTGAGTATACTCCAGGCAAGGCCAATGTGATTGCTAACGCTTTGAGCAGAAAGGCTTACTGCAACAGTCTGATTCTTAAGCCTTATCAACCCGAGCTTTGTGAAGCTTTCCGCAAACTTAATCTGCAAGTTGTTCCTCAAGGTTTCCTCGCCAACCTTCTAGTCTCTCCTACCTTAGAAGACCAGATTCGCCAAGCTCAGCTTCTTGATGCTATGGTGAAAAAGATGAAGATTGGGATTGCCAAGAGTCAACCCAAGTACAAATGCTACCGCCTTGACGACAAGGACACTCTCTTCTTTGAGGATCGTATTGTTGTACCCAAAGGTGACCTTCGTAAAGTGATCATGAACGAGGCTCACAATTCTCTCCTCTCCATCCACCCTGGGAGCACAAAGATGTATCAGGACCTTAAGCAAGCTTATTGGTGGACTCGAATGAAGCACGAGATCGCTCAATTCGTGAACGAATGTGATGTCTGCAGAAGAGTGAAGGCAGAACACCAAAGGCCAGCAGGTCTCCTCCAACCTCTTGCCATTCCAGAATGGAAGTTTGACCACATTGAAATGGACTTCGTAACTGGGTTTCCAAAGTCCAAGCGTGGCAATGATGCTATATTCGTTGTCATCGACAAACTCACAAAAGTGGCTCATTTTCTGCCTATCAAAGAGTCGATCACTGCAGCTCAATTGGCGGAACTCTATACCTCTCGTATTGTCTCTCTGCACGGTATTCCACAAGTGATCTCTTCAGACCGTGGCAGCATCTTTACCTCGAAGTTTTGGGATTCTTTTCAGAAGGCCATGGGCACTAACATCCGCTTCAGCACAGCTTTCCATCCTCAAACTAGCGGTCAAGTCGAGCGTGTCAACTAGATTCTTGAAGATATGCTCAGGGCTTGTGTGATCTCCTTCAGCATGAAGTGGGAGGATTGTCTTCCTTATGCTGAATTCTCCTACAACAACAGTTTTCAAGCAAGTTCGGGCAAGGCCCCATTTGAAATTCTGTATGGCAGGAAGTGCCGTACCCCTCTCAACTGGTCTGAAACCGGTGAACGTCAGCTTTTGGGTAATGACTTAATCACAGAGGCAGAAGAAATGTGCAAAGTCATTCGTGATAACCTCAAAGCAGCCCAATCCCGTCAGAAGAGCTACTATGATAGTAAGCACCGTGATTTGGCTTTCGAGATCGGAGATCATGCTTACCTCCGCGTCTCTCCTATGAAATGTACTCGTCGCTTCGGTATCAAAGGGAAGCTTGCCCCTAGATATGTGGGACCTTTCAAGATTGTCAGCAAGAGAGGCGACCTCGCCTATCAACTCGAGCTTCCTTCAAACTTTGCAAATGTTCATGACGTGTTCCATGTCTCTCAGCTCCGAAAGTGCTTCAAGACTCCTGACCGCACTGTCGACTTCGAGGACATTGAGCTCCAAGAAGATCTCTCTTATCGTGAGCACCCAGTTGCTATTCTTGAAGAGACTGAACGCAAGACTCGCAACAAGTCAATCAAATTTCTGAAAGTCAAGTGGTCACACCATTCCGACCGTGAAGCTACCTGGGAACGCGAGGATCACCTCCGTTCTGAGTACCCGGCATTCTTTCAGTCCTAGATCTCGGGACGAGATCCTTTCGTAGTGGTGGATTGTTGTAACACCCCGGATGTAACTTTCCCAATTTGTATTCCAACTCTTGCCGTTTCTGGCATTAAGTTATTTTATTTTCTCGGGTTCGGATTTTTTGTGTGTGTTGTTGTCGTTGTCATGCATCTCATATCATGTCATCATGTGCATTGCATTTGCATACGTGTTCGTCTCATGCATTCGAGCATTTTCCCCGTTGTCCGTTTTGCATTCCGGCGCTTCGTTCTCCTCCGGTGGTCATTTCTAACTTTCTTTCATGTGTGGGCTTTAAACATTTCCGGATTGTACCGAGACTTGCCAAGCGGCCTTGGTTTACTACCGGTAGAGCGCCTGTCAAGTTTCGTATCTTTTGGACTTCGTTTGATACTCCAACGGTTAACCGAGGGACCGAAAAGGCCTCGTGTGTGTTGCAGCCCAACGCCCCTCCAATTTGGCCCAAAACGCATCTAACTCTGCTCCATCATCTAGAGCGTTCGATCACGATCGTGTGGCCGAAAACCGCACCTCATTTGGACTCTCCTAACTCCCTCTATGGCTATAAATAGACCCCTCTCGAAAAATCCGGATCCTCCCCCGTCCTAACCCTAAAAATCCACCGCGCTGCACCGGACTTTGTCCGCCCTGCGCCGGACACCGCCGCCGTCCTCTCCGCCGCCGCCACGTGTCCCGCGGGACCACTTCCCCGCCGCCTCGCCCGCGCGGCCCGGGAGGCCCAGGGAGGGCCCCCGCGACCCGTTCGCCGCCCCGCGCCGCCTGCGCGCCCCGCTGCCCGAGCGCCGCCTCCCTCTTCGCGGCCAGCCACCCGGAGCCATCGGCGCCGCCTCCCACCATCATCGCCGGCCGGCGCCTCGCGCCGCGACCCCGCCGTCCGCCGGCGCGCCCGCCGCCGCCCGGCCCCACCGCGGCCACCGCCGAGCGCCGCCACCGTCGTCCGGCCGCTCCGGTGACCGGATCCGGTCGGCCCCGGCCTCCTCCGACCTCCCCGGCGCCGCCCCGCGTATCCCTCCGGCAAACTAAGGCCAGATCCCGGCGATCCTCGACTTCCGTGCCAAAGTCAACCCTAGATCCGGTGGTAGATTTCGTCTAAGTCCCAAAAATTCCAGATCCAAGTTGCCATGTTCGTAGCTCCGTAACTTTGCATCCGTAGCTTCAATTCATGCATATAGCATATCAAAATGTTCATCTTAGAGAGTACATCATTTCATTCCATTGCATCATTTTCATTTGAGCTCATCTTGATGCCCGAAATGCTGTTAGAATAAGGCTACTTGAGTTAATTGTCAGATTTGCTACTCCGTTTAGGTTTTTGTCATTTTTGCCATGATTAATGTGTGCATGCTATGCCATGATGCTCTACATATGTTTTGTTAAGGGTTTTGTCATCTTTCCAGAGGTGCAACCCATGTATTTTTGTGATGTGTGAGGTGACTTGTGCAAGCTTGCAAAGTGGTGCACTTAGTAATTCTGTTTTCAGGGACTTAGCATTTCCACTAAGTCCTTGAGCTGTTTATCTCATGTTGCCATATGTTCTTGTTGTTTCCTAGTGATCGGTGCCTCTTTTGAGGATGATCAGTAAGGATGTTTTGTTAATATTGTAGTGATCTATCCATCCATGTGTTCCTTTTCAATTATGGAGCACCCTATCTTGAGTCAATCGAGCTCTACTTTTGCTACTTTGTGAATCTGGGCAGATTGTCAACTTGTTTTGCAATTTTGCCGATGATGTTGTAGTTGATCCGTGCATGCTATGTTATTGTTCTTGCCATGTCTAGCTTGCATTTTGTGCCTTATTGATGGGTGTATGCTTGTTTTGGCATGACTTGCAGCATAGTGACTGCATCGAGCTCGTAAAGATGCCTACTTGAGTTATATGTCAGCATGTGTCAGTTTTTCACCAAGTCTGAAAACTGATTATGTTTTTGCTATGTTCACATGCTTGCAATTGTATTTTCTGATCCATTTTGGCTCAAGGTCACTAAGGGACTTTCGTTAATCTCTTTGAGTAGCTCCATGCCATGCTTTACTTTGCCAAGTTCAGGTCCTATAGCATGTAGTTTTGTTGCTCCGAAGAGAGCTACCTGATCTGAAATTCCAAACAAGTGTTAATTTCACTAACTCTGAGATCTGTTTGCCATATGCATTTTTGCCATGCTTGTTTGAACCTGTTAATGGATGAATTGGCCATAGATCAATGCTAGACTTTTGTTAAGCATCTTGAATGCATCCCTGCCATGTATTTTGTTGTCATGTTTGGTTGCTGTAGCATGTTCATCTCATTGCATTTAGTTGGCTACTTGCTGTAAATCGTAGACCGGTGTCATATTTGAATCGCTTGCCATTTCCAAACCGTAACTCCGATTCCGGCGTTCTTTATATCATTTTCAAGCGATTTCATCTCATCTTTCCAGCGGCACACTTGGTTTTCCAAGTTGAGGCCAGGTTCATGCATTTCCTGTCATATCTTGCATTTTGCATCCCGCATTGCATTCCGCATAGCATATCATCATTTCATCATATTGCTTGGTCTTGCACGTGGTTGATTGTATCCTTGTTGCTTGTTTGTCTTGTTTGGGTAGAGCTGGGAGACGAGTTCTCTAACGAGGAGCCCGTTGAGTTTGCTTTCGAGGATCCAGTCAACTCTGACAACTGTGCAGGCAAGATGATCATACTCTCGAAATCACTACTATCTTTGCTATGCTAGTTTGCTCGCTCTTTTGCTATGCCATTGCTACGATGCCTACCACTTGCTTTCAAGCCTCCCAAATTGCCATGTCAAAGCTCTGACCCACCATGTCCTAGCAAACCATTGATTGGCTATGTTACCGCTTTGCTCAGCCCCTCTTATAGCGTTGCTAGTTGCAGGTGAAGGTTGAAGGCCGTTCCTTGTTGAAATATTTATTTACATGTTGGGATATCATTATATTATCTTTCTATCTTAATGCATCTATATACTTGGTAAAGGGTGGAAGGCTCGGCCTCTCGCCTAGTGTTTTGTTCCACTCTTGCCGCCCTAGTTTCCGTCATATTGGTGTTATGTTCCCGGATTTTGCGTTCCTTACGCGGTTGGGTTATAATGGGAATCCCTTGATATTTCGTCTTGATTAAAGCTTTTCCAGCAATGCCCAACATTGGTCTTACCATTTGCCACCTAGCCTCCTTTTCCCTTGGGTTTCCGGAGCCCGAGGGTCATCTTATTTTAACCCCCCGGGCCAGTGCTCCTCTGAGTGTTGGTCCGACCGAGTAGACTGCGGGGCCACCTCGGGGCAACTTGAGGGTTGGTTTTGCTCGTAGGATGTCTCATCTGAGTGTGCCCTGAGAACGAGATATGTGCAGCTCCTATCGGGATATTTCGGCACATTCGGGCGGTGTTGCTGGTCTTGTTTTAACCTGTCGAAGTGTCTTGAAGAACCGAGATACCGAGTCTGATCGGAACGTCTTGGGAGGAGGTCTATTCCTTCGTTGACCGTGAGAGCTTATCATGGGCTAAGTTGGGACTCCCCTGCAGGGATTTGAACTTTCGAAAGCCGTGCCCGCGGTTATGGGCAGATGGGAATTTGTTAATGTCCGGTTGTAGATAACTTGAACCTTAACTTAACTAAAATGAATCAACTGAGTGTGTTACCGTGATGGCCTCTTCTCGGCGGAGTCCGGGAAGTGGACACGGTGTTGGAGTAATGTTTGCGCATGTTGCTCTCTAGTTTCTCGCTCGCGCTTTGCCTCCTCTTCTTGCTCTCTTTTGTGAATAAGTTAGCCACCATACTTGCTAGTCGCTTGCTGCAGCTCCACTCATATTTTACCTTGCCTTACCTATAAGCTTAAGTAGTCTTGATCGTGAGGGTGCGAGATTGCTGAGTCCCTGTGGCTCACAGATTACTATTACACCAGATGCAGGGCCTGATGATTCCGCTCCAGGAGACGCGTATGAGCTCAAGTGGGAGTTCGACAAAGACTCTCAACGTTACTATGTTTCTTTTCCCGATGATCAGTAGTGGTGCCCAGTTGGGGGTGATTGGGACCGTGTCGCATGTTGGGTTATCTTTTATTTTGGCGCCGTAGTCGGGCCATGAGTGTTTAGATGATGTAATGTTATTTATGTACTTGATTGACGTGGCGAGTGTAAGCCAACTATGTTATCTTCCCCTTATGATTTATATTACATGGGATGTTGTGAGGATTGCCTAACTTGCGACATATGCCTTCAATGCGATTATGCCTCTAAGTCATGCCTCGACACGTGGGAGATATAGTCGCATCGATGGTGTTACACTTGTTGAGGCTCGTGTAGTCAATACACATTCGCCACTGCTTGTTCTTCTTTAGTACCAGGACCGGATTTGCCAAACACTCCGGAAAGAAAACTTCCATAATGAAGCCGGCTGCTAGGAGTCGGGCTATCTCTTCTCCGACAACTCTTCTCTTCTCTTCTGATAAGCGGCGCAGGGGCTGCCTGACCGGCTTTGCATCAGATCGGACATGTAACTTGTGCTCGGCGAAATCAGTCGGTACACCTGGCATGTCTTTGGGGGACCATGCGAAGATGTCCCGATTCTCACGGAGGAAATCGATGAGCTCGCCTTCCTATTTGCTGTCGAGGTTCGCACCTATGACAGTGTACCTCTCCGGGTGCTCCAGATCCAAGGGTATCTTTGTCTCTTTGGCCGGCTTGAACGAACCTTCGGCTTCCGACTCCTTCGGGTTGGGCGATATCTCCGGCTGCTTGCCGGCCATCGCCACAACTCGTTCAAGGAGTCGCTTCTCGGCTGCGATCACCAGGGACTCGGCCAGCCGACTGCTCTCGGCCACGCAAGTGGACGACTTACGGTAGTCGCCGGCCACAGTCAGAATTCCCCTAGAACTGGGCATCTTCATCTTGAGGTAGGCGTAGTGGGGGACCGCCATGAACTTGGCCAAGGCGTGTCGGCCAAGTAGCGCATGGTATGGGCTCTCAAGGTCCACCACCTCAAACCAAACAGACTCTCTTCGGAAGTGATCATTGTCCCCAAAGAGGACGTCCATCAGGATCTTGCCGATTGGTGAGCAGGAAAGCCCAGGAACAATGCCGTGGAACACAGTCCGGCTGTTCTGAAGCTGTCTTTGCTTGATTCCTAACTTCTCCATGGTGTCCTTGTACAGGATATTGATGCTGCTGCCCCCATCTATCATAACTCGCGAGAAATGCGCGGCCCGTTTGTCCATAGCAAAGGTAGCCTCCAGGACCAAGGCGTAGGAGCCCGGACTCGGCATCACGTCTGGGTGGTCAGCCCTGCTCCAGCTGATGGGCTTCTCAGACCAGTGCATGAACTCTGGCGTCTCTGAGGCTACTGCGTTCACCTCTTGTCACTGCAGCCGCCTGCTGCGTCGATCATCAGCCACACTGGTGAACACCACATAGGCTCCATGCTCTTCAGGGTATTCGTCTTGTACTGCGCCGACTGGCCTGACTGCCGGCTGCTGGGGCGGAGGCGGCTGCCCAGCAGGCGGGGGTGGCAGGAGGCCGTCTCCCTTGGCGATCCTGGTGAGCCAGTGGCACTTCCGGGTGGTGTGATTCGACGGCTTCGCGCCACTGTGGAACTTGCAAGGTCCATCCAAGGTCTGCTCATAGGAGAAGGCCGGCAACCAGTTTGGCTTGCCGCCTTTCTGTCGCTTGGGCGGAGGTTGTTCTTCTGGCTGTTGGGCATCAACGGTCGCGACCTGCCGGCTGCCGGAAGCCGGCTGCGGGGCCTTGCGCTTGTTGTCGCCCTGCTGTTGTCGCCGGCCGGCGTCTGCCGCCAGAGTTCTTGGAGCCTGGGGAGCTACTTTGCCAGTCGTGCTGATTTGAATTTCCGCCTTCATGGAGGAGTCGGCCGTGGCGTACTTGTCTGCTATGATTAGCAGCTCGTCGAGGGTTTCTGGCTCGTCATAGAGGAGCTTGTGCTTGAGGAGGGTGCCTTCTCGGCACCCGGCTGTGAAGTACTCGATGGCCTGCACCTCGTGCATGCCCTCGCAGGAGTTCTGGAGCTCAGCCCAATGCGTGAGGTAGTCGCGAGTCGACTCGTCAGCACCTTGCACGCACAAGGAGAGCTGACGAGGCTTGGGAGGACGCTTGTACGTGCTGGTGAAGTTGCGGATGAACGCTTCAGTGAAGTCGACCCAGCTGTTGATGCTACGGGGCTTTAGGCTGTTCAGCCATGTCCGGGCCGTGCCCTGGAGCATGAGCGGAACGTACTTTACGGCGACACGCTTGTTGCCGTTTGCTATGCTGACAACCGTGGAGTAGTCGACTAGCCAGTCGTCCGGCTTCACGGAGCCGGTATACTTGGGCGTGTCTCTTGGGAGCGTGAACCCTCTGGGAAAGGGCTCGTCCCGAATGCGGGGCCCGAAACAAGACGGACCCAGCTTGTCTTCTTCTTCCAGCGCCAGGGACCGGTGAAGTCGGTCGATCCGGTGGCGGGCGTCATTCTCTCCAACTCCCTCTCGGCGGCCAAGGCGGTCACCGAGAGTCGGATGGTCAACAGGCGGCGGGGCGACTCGCCTCTCCTTGCGGGGAGGGGGAAGCGGACAGTCGTCCCGTCGTTCCATTGCTCTCGGGCAGCCATCTTGGTCGCGCTCTATGGTAATGCGAGTCCGACTGTGGCTGACAGCCGGCTCCTTGTCCTTTGTTCCTCGGGCGCCGCCAGTCGGCGTCTGAGACGTGTCGCCTTGTTCTCGGTGTGGGTCGTCGTTTGGCCGCTGCGGTGCCTCCGTGCGGCAGCCGGCCTCGTTCTGCGCGGCGGCCGCGTCGAGGAGCCGCTGGACTCGCTCCATCATGAGGCGGCATTCTTCGCCCTCGAAATTGTCCAGCTCATCCGCCGCTGCCTGGGCGGCTCGGATGTTCTCCGCCGGTGTAGCGTACACGGGGCGGCTAGCCCCAAACAGGCTGGCGATGGCTACGCCGCGCTGCTGGACCGCGCCAAGGCGGCTGGGCCCTGCCGGGGCCGGCGAGCCACCAACGGCGCGATCCATCTCCCGCTGGTAAGCTTTTGACAAGCGTCTCATGCTGGCCAGCTTCTTCGCGCCTTCAACGAGCTGAAGGCGGCACGCTTCTAGCGTCTCCGCGTCAGCACCTTCCGGAATGGGCGCAGCTAGGTCTTGCAGCGCCGCGCCGAGTGAGTCGGGCGCTCCTCCGCCAGGGAACTCGTCATGACTGATGACTAGCTCTCTGCATGGGGGAGAGGTTCGTCGTAGACCACCACGTTGGTGGGGAACGCATCGATCGACGCGGTGTCGGAGTCGACCAGCATCGGGTCGGTGGAGCCTACGGACTCCAAGTCTATATAAACTGCTATGCACCCGTTCCCTTTCTCCTGTCCACACCACTACTGCCCACCATGGCTTCCTCGCGCTCCAGCTCTCTTCGGGACGGGCGGACGAAGGACCACAAGGAGATGGCAGCCACTGCCGCCGACCGGCTGGCCAGCAGGCACCCGGAGGACGACGACGTCCCAATGGAGAACATGGTAGTCGACGATCCGGCGCCAACCCCCTCCTCCACGCCATCCTCGCCGGTGCATTGCACCATGACCATCGGCGAGGCCCGTGCCCAATATATGGACAGTGTAAGGCAGATGTGTCAGGAGCAGTTCCGGGAGGTGCAGGCCGACGCCGCCTACAACCACCACCTCCTCCAGGAGCACCTGCAGGCGGAGTAGCAGATCACCGTGGAGCGGGCGGAGCAGGAGGCGCTGCTCAACTCGTACCGCTCCGCCCGCAAGGGCCGCCTCGAGCGCTGGCGGGACCGCATGCGGGTGGCGGAGGCTGCGGCCGCCTATAAAGAGGCTAGCAAAGAGGGCGATGAAGCGGGCGAGGCGCTGTTTGGCGAGATCGAGGACGAGGCAAAGGACAATGCCGGCTCCGACGAGTCCCCGCTCCGCTGGCGTCGACGAGGCCGTGCTCCGCCGAGGCCCCACGATGCCAACAACGAGGCAGAGGACACCACCGGCTCCGCCGAGGCCCCGCCCCGCCAACAACGAGGCAGAGGACATCACCGGCTCAGCCGAGGCCCCAACCTGCTGGCAACACGGGTGTCGGGGGTTTGGTGCGACATATGCCAACGGATGGCTTATCATGGTGGGGGCGAGTAGAACGTCGCCGGTGCCTGGAAACGGGATGAGGCGAAGACATGCACGCCGGCGAATCTTACCCAGCTTCGGGGCTCTCCGTGGAGATAATACCCCTACTGCTGCTCTGCAGGATCTCCACACGATCACTATGGCCAAGTGTTTACACGGTTGCTCCTTGAGCTGTTTCTGGTGGTAGAACAGGGCAAGGCTAGCTCTCTCCTTCTATCTGGTATGGTCTAGAACTACTGGGATCCAACCCCTTGCATGGGTGCCCTGGGGGTTTATATAGGCCTACCCCCAGGGGTACAATGGTAATTCGACTGGGCGCGGACCCCGCCGTCAGTGCCTCCGACCTCTGACTTCTCCGCCAACTACTGGGGCCCGCCGACTGGTGAGCCCCGCCGACTGGTCTAGTACGGAGCCGACAGGCCGCGTCCGCCACGGGCGGGTCTTGCCGGCCGCTGATTACTGTAGCCATGCTTCTGATGACGCAGGCTTGGTCATGGGGTCGTGGCAACAGCCCCGCCGCCTGGCAGGCGATCACTGTGGCCACTCCCCATCTCATCTTGATTAATGGCGCGTGGGCCCCGGGGGAGGGCTCGGCCGATTCCCCCGGGCCGACTCCCGACGGGTCCGACTGGCGGTTCTCCCGCCGTCTCCCGAGGTCTCGCTGACTGGTGGGCCCCGCTGCCTCCAGGCCGTACAGACAAGCCGTCGTGGGAGCAGGACTTGGTACTATGGTGCTAATGTCAGGGCCGGCCGGGAAACAGTGCCACGCCGCATGGAGATCTTCCCGGGTACGGCGTGCTGTGGCCATGCCTGCCCTTGGTAAGGGGCGGGGAGGGGGCTTCACTGTAGCCACGTGCCCCATCCCCTTCGATGAGGTCATGGTTTGTTGGAGTCGCCGGCCGACTCCCCAAAGCCGGCTTCTCTGGAAGTCGTCCCTAGGACTCGGCCGTGAGCGGGCAGTCGGCCGCCCTGCCGTCGACTCCTCAGGAGGCGGCTCTTTGCCCTGGGGTCTTGAGGGGCGCAGCCTGCCCCGATGTCTTGAAAGGTTATGGGACTCGGCTTGGCCTACCCGTGGCCCATTACTCCGACAGCGGGGGAGGATTTCCACTGCTCCGCTGAGGCGCCGTCCGCTGGCAACGAGACAGAGGACATCGCCGGCTCCGCCAAGGCCCTGCCCCGCTGCCAACGAGGCCGCGCCACACAGAAAACGAGGAAGAGTAGAACACGGTAGGTCGCCGCCGCTGGGGTCCAAGTAAGGCCACCGCTGCTACCCTCCTGTTGAAGCCAAGCTAGGTGGGTTGACCATTGACGTTCGGTTAGCTTCTTGGCGGCGACGTGGAGTCGGGGAGTTCTGCTGGAGAGTAATGCTGCTTCTACTTAACTGCTGGTGCAGTTGGCTGACTGACACGTTGGCCCAACAGGCCACATGTCAGTTACACAACTGCACCTGCAGTTGAGTCACTAAAGCTTCTGTTCGGCTCAGCGGGACACATGTGGGTAGCTTCGGTTAATTAATTATACCTCTAGCGCACCCCTTTTTAGTTGAAGAATGTATGAAATGTAATGAAATCTGGCATGTTTATATGAAATCCGACCGTGTATGAATGAATTTATTTCGATTAGTTCGAATTCCTGTATCACTGGCATTGGATGAACATGCAAAACAATATGTACTAGCATTATTCCCAGGGTGATCACCTCGTTTGCAGCAGTTTCACATGTACTCCCTCCAGTCCTTTCTAGTCCGCATACAAGTTTTGTCTGTAGTCAAAGTATCTCTACTTTGACCAATATTATGCAAAAAAGCATGCACTTTCACAATGTGCGAAGTAAAAAGGAACATAAGGAGTACAAAGAGTTTGACCAGGTTTTTAGCGTTTCTGTACATTGCAATCAAACACACAGGCCTGGCAATTCATAGAGAACATTCAAAACAATCGATGATTATGCATCTCAGCGACTCACATGTCAGAGGCAATATTTACTTCACAACTAAAGAATAAATAAAAAATTGATCGACGCTGCTGACAGCAAGGGTGTCCCATTCGAAAATATCAAACGCATGTCTTGCTAAAATCAATGAGCAAAATTTGACAAGGCTGTCCCATTCCAAAATATCAAATGCCTACGATTGTTGAATGGGCAGGGTTTGCCATCAGTTCGGACATTGACATGGCACCTCGTGCTAAATAAACCAGCTGTTCTTTTTGTGCAGTTCCACCAAAATCAACCAAATTCGCGCGTAGCTTGTATGATTTCGCCCTTATATGTTGCAATTCCTTGAACTTATCGGCACCTCCTTTCTTGTGGTGGAAATGAATGATTCAATGTATTCATGAACATTTTGTGCAGTTCCCATTGAAATCAAGCTGAGCACCCCTGTTTGCACAAATACAAAAAAGTGATTAGTATAGAGCAAACTGTACTATGAATTGACAGTTTCAACATGCACATACATGGTCCATGTAGAGCACACTTTTAGAAAAATTGAACTCACCAGAAAGAATCCTAGAACAACATTGTACTCACGCATCACAGCAAAAAAGTGGAGATTTTGTCAGTCCTTCTGAGCTGAAGTTAGTTTGGTCTTGTGGGGAGTAATGTAACCATCCTTCAACTGCTCCTTCCGATGATAAGATAGACAAGGCTTCTTCATCCCGGCATAATCGGAACTAGTCACTTCACGTACTCCATATTCTTCTTCAGAGGAAGATGATCCTATTGTGCAAAGACAAGAGGACTACTAAATGCTAGCATCACTGTTTGCTCGAAAAAAAGGAAAGGAAATATTTAAAACATCACAGATCAAGCACTTCTCAAGGACAATACCACTTTTTCATGACAGTATCTAAATAGTAGCACAACACCAATAGAGATGACAAAGCTCAATCATATGGATGAAATCAGTGGGCGAGTACCAACCTTTGTCAGGAGGCTTATTGTGTAGAGCATACAGATGAAGCAATTCTCCGGAACCATCTGTTGCAATCTACAGTGGTGGCCATGCTTACTATATACTCCTCGATTAGTTTAATGTTTCCAACATCTTGTGCAGTTCCACTAAAATATATGGTATCTTCAAAGAAGATCCCTATTTGCACAAGTAGAGATAATTACATATTACATTAAGAGTGGCATCAAATCAGTGGCAAAACAATTGCTCGTTCTAGCCATAGCAATAAATTAAGATGCAGAACTATATCATTACTTGTCTCATCACAGTTCCAGTGCTTCATTACAGCATCGGGAGTTGATTTTTGTTTTTCTTCCCCTTGTTCTTCCCCTTCATCACTTGGTTCAATACGCAAACAAGCTTCGCCTTCAATGTAAGATTTGGCATGTCAATTAGGGAGCACAAGTATAGTACTAAACTTAATTTTCTGATGAAAGTGGCAAAATACAGGCCAGCAGTTGTGAAATATCCTTATCTTACCTCAATGGGATATTACGGTGCACATACAGATTGGAAGTCTTGTCTCCATTTGTGCAGTTCACTAAAATCAAGCAACATTATCGTACAAGTAGCACAACATATGAATGCACACTGCAGAATCATGTGAAAGAAGGCTAGTACTGGCCTCTCATGATGCGGAATTCAAACAACTCACACGAAGAAGATCTGAACCAAATTCGCCTTAACGGATAGGAAGTAAGATATCCTCTTGTGCAGTTCCACTAAGATCAAGCAATCAAGCAACGTTGTCGGTGTGACATTTTGGTTGAACTACACAAAACACTCTTAAAACAAAAGTGTTTTGTGCAGTGCAACAAAAGGTCACAATGGCAACGAGGTGAAGCAGATAACCCTGTTTACACAGAGGTGCAAAGGAAACAATTAGTGGTCAATAACGGTGGATGACACAGAAGCCAACAAAAAGAAGCATCTACCGTATCTAAATGGGAAAGAAAGCAAGACAGTAGCATTTCTCAAACAGTGGCATTGATTAATATTAACATAGAGATTATATTAACAATAAAATTCGTTAAACATGTAATTTGCTTTTAACTGTGGCATTGCATCAATTTTCCAGCGGCATTATTAGAGGGTGTTTGTTTACAGGGACATTTTAGTGTAGGGACTAAAAAAACTCCGTGTCAGTCCCATCTAAACCAAAGAGGAGGGACTTTTAGGGACTAAAAGTGGGCATTTGGGACTAAAGAAAGAAGACCCCGAGGGAGTCTTTTTGGGACTTTTTCCAACAGTTTCCCCTGCTACGCATCACACCTTGTCTCTATTAGTTCATTACTAGGGGTAACACG
Organism: Triticum urartu; assembly: GCF_003073215.2. Taxonomy (NCBI): domain Eukaryota; kingdom Viridiplantae; phylum Streptophyta; class Magnoliopsida; order Poales; family Poaceae; genus Triticum; species Triticum urartu. The sequence continues at coordinate 444,241,498 of NC_053022.1, read as the reverse complement.
GTCTTTTAGCATGTCATTTAATAACCTCTAGTCCATGTTTAGTCCCTGGAACCCAGCAGGTAGGGACTAGGGAGTTTTTAACCAAACATGGCCTTAGATTAACAACAACTAATGAGTTGCATGGGACAGTGGACGCACCAGCACCATGTGCATCTACCAATGTACTGTGGTCATGCACAGTCTGTTGCAACAATGAACAAGCAACCAAGGAGCATATTTGTGGGACTGGGATTAGGTGACATGCGCTACGGTGACATGCGGCTCAAATTCAAATTTAAACATTGCGAAAAAATCAGAAAAAATCATGCATGTTCACAACACATATTAAGATAACCTCTAAAAATTGGTCCCAGTTTTGTTATCTTTAGACGCCTTTCCCTATGTGAGCGCAACAAATCTAGTCCTACTCAAACTCTACAACCTTGTCCCTTCCTTTCCTTTTTGAACTAGTACTTTCGCCCCTTCCTTTCCTCTTTGAACCACGTCCTAGATTTATGCGATACAACTTTCCCCACTACTTTCCCCCATTCCTTTCCTCTTTGAACCACGTCCTAGATTAATGCTATACAACTTTCCCCCTTCATTTTCTCTTTGAACCACATCCTAGATTCATGCTATATATAAATTTTCCCACTACTTTCCCCCACTCCTTTCCTCTTTGAACCATGTCCTAGATTCATGGTATACATGCAGCTAGAGCAATGCATGTGGAGTAAGTAAATTATACCTTAAGTTTCTTGGGGCGTGGTTCGGTGGGTGACGGGATGGCGACGAAGAAGAAGGGGTCAGAGGCCCTCCCGCGCCACCGCTGGGTGGAAAGTGAACAGCTGCGCCGGTAGTCCCTCGCCGACGGCGAGAGTGTTAAGCCTCCTTCCCTTCCCAGCGGACGGATCTTGCCGGCTCTTTGAGCAGCAGTGAGGGGAGAGAGAGGCCAACGAAGTCTTGTTTAGATCTGGAGAGGGTGAGAGAGTGTGAAGAGAGCAACTACAAGCGTTGAGGCTCCAGTGGGAGAGGGCGAGAGAGTGAGCGAACAGGCTAACCAGCTACACAACCCTCCCGTTATGTTCAACGAGAGGGAAATAACATTTTATACATTCCTGCATTCGTGTGACAAGCATGCCGTGTTTTTTTGTGTGTGTGGGAGTCATTGGGATTTCAATCATAATCGTGTCATGTGGCTTTGGTGGTAAGACTATCCACAGAGGTGCAGAAATAGTGCAGCCTTAGTCACCTTACCTCTCTCCACGTAGTACGTTGGGTCCCACCAGTCAGAGGGTGAAACAAACAAATTAATAAGAAAAATTAAAAGCGCCAGCGGTGTATCTTACCTCACACATCTCGCTACTGCTCAAGAATGCTGTCCAATTGATCCCTCTGTTCGCTCGTGTACTATTTTAAGTGAATCCTTATTATAACATGCACACAAATTTTGGGCACTTGTATTCGACTTAAGTCAGTGTGCCACCGTATCTCGTATACTTACTACTCCCTCCGTCTAGGTGTAATAAGTCACGTTAGAAGGTGCAACGGGACCAAGGTGCGTGCGTGTGCATGTGTGTGGGTGTGTGTGTGTGTGTGTGTTTAACACCATGTGTGTGTTAGAGAGAGCAACAGATCGACCTACTCCTACAGAGAGATGTTGCGTAGTGTACGATTTTAGCCGCAAGAGTCGGCGCATCCTCTCATTTCCGGGCGTGTCCGGTAGGGACATGCGGACAGCTGCCACGCCCGCTCCTGACCAGCCTGGCCCACCCAAAGCCCCTCCATCGCCCGCGCGCGCTTCCCACCCGAAACGGTCAGCGCCACTCCAAAGAATCAGTGCCGCATTCATGCCCGGGAAGAGCGGACGCGACCTCTCACTGGCGCAAGCGTGATGGTTGCTTCGTCCGTCCAACTTACTGCTGGGTCTATGTGATTTGACGGCTCATTGGTCTTTATTACTAAGGTGGTAGGACTGCTGGATGTCCCACGCTTTCGGCGAAAGGAGGTATACTACTACTAATAGATTACAATTTTCTCCATTCTTACAGCGGAGGCGTGCAAGAGGAGTGAAAACACGCAGGCTCGGTGATTACCTAGCCCACCTCACACTATCACCGTGCGACACCTAACTCTTTACATAGTACTCACTCCGTTCCTAAATATTACTAGATGAGTCCCCGCGCGTTGGCGTGGAACAGCGGTATATCTCTCTGCGCAAAATTATCGATTTCATAGAACAAAAAAAACTCTATAACCACATGACAAATGTGGTAGCCAAACTAAATAAACTCCCATCATCATTTAGATCATCCCACGTAAGGAAAGAAGATCAGCCAACTCCTACTGCATAATGGGATTATATTTTTCTTTTTGACATGTTAATGGGACTTAAAAGCTCACTTACATGCATGCTACCGGTGCATGCTTGCATGCAGACATGTTGATGTGATTTAAATCCCACTCACATGCATGTGGCACAGTATTTCTGCATGCTTGCATGTGGCTTAGTGCGGAGCCTCTCAACGTCAAGATCATACGACTATTATGGACTTATTTACTTCATCTAATGGCTACATCAATTTTGATGACATGGCTCAAGGAGAGGATAGAGAATTCCTAGTAGTGGGGGCTAGCTATTACTAGTAGATATAAGTCTTTGTAGAGATTCCACTACATACGGAACAAAATGAATGAATCTACACTTAAAATGCATCTATATACATCCGCATGTGGTTCATGCTGAAATCTCTACAAAGACTTATATTTAGGAACGGAGGAAGTACTAGTATAGTACGTACTGTAATTTATCAGCGAGATAAATTTGTACAATGCTATGAAGCTTCCAGCTTCTGTTACACGTATCTTGCGTCCAAGGTTGCCCGTTGCAACATTTCATCAAATACAAAGGAGACTAACATGCATGCTATTGCATCTCAATGATTGACAGATCATAGCAAATATGTACTCCCTCGGTTCCAAAATAAGTTTCTCAACTTTGTGCAAACTTTAGTACAAAGTTGTACTACTACTAAAGTTGACACTTATTTTGGAACAGAGGCAGCTAAAGAAAAAAATGATCCATGCAGTCCCTAGCCCTTGAACCATGAACCCTGACCAGGCTTCAATTTGCTGGCAACGTTCGAGCTTCCTAATAAATGAAGTTTGCAACCTTTTGACCATCGGATCATTTTGTGCGGTTTCACCAAAATCGAGATGAGCATCCCTGTGGCAAAGAAATTGAACAAGCGTGATTAGAATAAGATTACTAGGACTAGTTGATGAGACATAAACTCATCACAAATATAGTATGTAGAAGCCAGTAGAGGTATGTGTGGGGCAAAGAAGTAGCGAAATATTCACAGGGAGTGATGTGGGTAGCTGGAGCAGTGGTGCAAGCCAGCTGTAAAGGGAGTTGTACCTGAGGGACGTAGCTCAACCTTGAGGAGGGCGGCGGGAGGCGGCAACTGCCCACGTCGCGGCAGTGAGCAAGGGACGAAGGCAACCTCACCGGCTTTGTGAGAGAGAACGGTGGGGACCCCTGATTGGGACGTGCCGATAGTGGGTTTTCACCGTCGGCGAAGGCCACCGCATCTACACTAAGCATCCACCCCTTCCCCAAGCGGACGTGATGCGCCGGGATGTTAGAGATGTGGCCATAGTCATTTTGTGCGAGAGAGTGTGAGGAGAGCAACCCCAGCAAGCAACCGTGTAGGCTGGCCCGTCCTGACTATGTACTCCTTTTCTCTCCATATGAACCTATCATATTGCGTACGTGCCACTGAAGAAAAAAAACTTTACTTATAAATGACGCGGCACCTACTACTCGTTCTCCTATAACCTTGCGCTTGGCATCTCCAAAATATTGACCATGCGATTGGCTCTTCGCCTCTTCGGGAAGTCGAGAAATAATGGTAGTGCAGTATATATCGTTCTGGCTATATGAGACCGAATGAATTGCTGCACGTCCACCACGTAGGCGAGGGTCGAGGGGCGAGGGAGAGTGCTACATATGGAGCAACATGAGTGAATCTACACTCTAAAATACGTCTATATACATCAGTGTTTGGAGTATGTACTAGCTGTTCATATTGAAATCTACTAAAGGACATATATATTCCAAACAACATGATATAATCTCTATAACCAAGGTAGTAGGGACGAGGAGTAAACGGAGGGAGTAGTAAAATTTTCTCCTCGTCCCGCGAGCCACCGCGCGCATGGGCGAGGGAGCGGGCGTAAGGCGTAGTAAGCAAGCTTCACCTCATCCTGCGAGCCACCGCGCCCGTGGGCGGGGGAGACGGCGTACTAAGCAAGCTTCTCCTCGTTCTGCGAGTTGACGGGACACATCAAAAGTACTCCAGTGTATAGAGCCTTGCCTCTAAGGTAGGCCCCACATGGTTTGCCTCTTTTTTTAACATAACACGTCAAGTCGCAATTTGTTTGTTCACCCGTGGTAGACGATCCTCCCTCCACCAAGTGGAAAACAAGTACACGTGCCAAATTACCATGTGGGCTGCCTTTTTCGTACAGAAATGAGCTCCACCGTGTACCCGCGCGGGTGTGGTTGGGAAAGAGACGGGAGTACATGCGCCATGCATGCACCTCTTCTCTTCGTGCACGTCCCCCACCTACATGGGTGTGTGTGAGAGATACAAACCACGTTCATGAGTGTTTTTTGTTTTGGGGTGGGGGTGGGGTGGGGGGTTGATTTCGTGAATTATTTGTGGGAATATGTGTCGATGACATCTCAAACAAAATTTTGCATGCAATGTGTGTGAAAATGGAGGCCTATCCATATCATACATAGAGGGTCGGGCAATCCACGAGAAGAGAGGGAGGGGTCATAGCTATCGATAGAGTCGAAGACAGGATCAAGTGGGTGGGTGCGAGATCGATGAAGAGAGCCATCGAAATTGTATGTGTGTACAAGTCCAAGATATAGGGCGACTGGACTACCGGAATGTTAGAGGGCACACGTCAAGTTTGTGTGTGGCAGGGAGACATGACTAGAGCGCTCGATGTATCAGTGTGTGTGGTGGGAGGGGTAGGAAGAGGCCTAACTATAGAGGTAGAACGACTTGTATATGTGTTGAGAAGGAGAGACCCAGCTATGTCTTGAGGGAGATCGGTCGACATCCATACATAACTGAAGGACGGGAAATATGATGGGAGAGAGAGGAGAGAGAGAGAGGGAGGGAGAGGGAGGGAGAGGGGTAGAGTGCTGGATGGGTGATGGAGTTGCTTCTCGAAGATGGTGGGAGAGGCCTATTAGACAGACTGAGGGTGGAACTGCAATGTTATCAATAAGAGTGGGGATGTGTTTCTGTGTGTGCCTGTGCGTGACAGATCTGTCGGGATGCATCCATGGATGATGAAGGGGAACCATGTGTTTGGTAAGCAAACCTAACTAGATCGGTAGATCAATTGTTGTTTGTCGGAGGAAGGGAGAGACACAACTAATGAGGTAGATCAATTGACGTGTGGGTAAAAACGAGTTATAAGGACCTAGCTAGCTATATGTATAGCGAGAGATCGGTCGGTGTACGTCCATTTGTTAGAGGCAAATAAGGCCCAGCGAGATAGATAGACAGAGAGAATGGAGCTAGGAGGTGGTGTGAGAGGCCCAACTACTAGCTAGATCGGGGGAGGAGTGTGCGGTTGTGAGAGCGATGAAAAGAGGGGCGAGAGTTTACACGTGTGTCTGACCGCATGAGAGACATGAGGCAAGGACACATAAAGGAGGATATTGAAGGTGTGTTTGTATGTTGTAGGCAGGCATCGCTGGAGAGGTTTATCGATCGGTGTGTGTCGGAAAGGAGTTGTGGAGACTCTGGGAGAACGACCTAAATAAAAAAATGAATGTGCCCGGTGGATAGAATGCCGAGGGAGGGGGAGGGCGAGGAGGGCGTGTGCATGCACGAGAGAAAGTTAGTGGTAGCTATAAAGGTTAGATGATTGTGTGGGTGTAAGAGACTAACAAAGATCATAATTTGATATGAAAGCAGATTCATATATTTGAATAGGAGATCATAGTGTTTTAAACATTGCATGCATGAATATAGCGGTGATACACGTGCTGTGCACATGTTACACCATAATGTGATAATGCATGGTGTTTGCAACTCACAGCTAAATGCCGAACAATCTAAACAATACTATACATCAAACAACCTCACATTTTATTTGAATTTGTGATAATGTGTGGCGTTTGCAGCTTACAACTAAATATCGAACAATCGAAACAATACTATATATCGAACATTCTCACATTTTATTTGAATTTGTTGTAATGTGTGGTGTTTGCAACTCACATCTAAATACTTGTAGGCGTAGGGGGCGGGGCACCATACATAATGTGATAAACACATTATACATATGAGACATGGTTTAGATTATGAAGATCTAGCTAGAGCTAGAAATGTAATGTGATTTGAAATAAAAATAAAGTGGATTCAAAAAATCTAGTTCGAATTCATATAGTACACATAGTTCATATGTAACTCGAGACTAATCATGTGGTGTGCTGTGAAGATAATACACAAACGATGGTTTAACTTGACAATAATGATGATTGTAGATCTTATTAAAATAGAGAAACGATAAAAATGCTTTGACTTCACAACAATCATTACTGTAGATCTTATTCAAATAGAGAAACGAATTCAAATTTAGTTCATATTGAAGCGGTAGTATATACGTTTGGAATGCACTAAAACGTTCATTTGAGTAGTAGGTTGCATGCATTATACACGTAGCGAAATATTTTAATTGAACATAACATGAATTCAAAGTTTTGAATGACATTTGTAGGGCGCATGATTTGGTACAGTACACGTTAGGCTTTTCCGAAAATTTCAACCCGCGCCTTGTTAGCCCGAAATATTTAAGATATATCTTTGTCTCGTTGTGCTCCGACAACTCCCTCCATCTCAACCCGCGCCTTGCTATTCCGAAATTACAACGTGCGTGAAAACTCCCACCTCCTATGAAATCCCGACACGCGAAATGCCCGTGGTACCCCTGAACCGAAAGAACCGCCTCAAATCGGTGGGGGTACTTTTGTAACTTACCCCACATTTCGGACAAACGCGTCTCTAAGCCATGGTTCCCCACTGCCATCCCATCTGCCCACCCATTCGTACACCAAGGCCGCGAAAACCCGCGACGAAACCCCACACCCTGCTCCGTCCGCCACCCAGGCGGAGCCTGTTCCCCGACGACGTCGTCCCCAGAAACAGCTCGACGTCCCTCATCCACCGAACCGGATGAGGATCCGTCGTCGATCTCATCGTCCCGCCGGTTCAGCCACCCCGTCCTCCACCTCAAAGGAGCTGCCCCGATGTTCCCCTCGTCTTTCGCGCCACCTCCATTCCCACACCGCCGTCTTCACCTGCACCACCAGAAGAGCATCATCATCACCGTTTCCTCGGATGAAGCTGCGGCCTAATCGGCGCCACCAAAGAGGTTGTACACTAATCGCCGCATTTTCTTCTTGATTCGATCTCACGGTGCTGCCAGCGCTCGGTCCCGAGCCGACATGGCGCGGCTCCATCCACGGCGGCGTCACCGGCCACTTCCTCCACGACGTCGCTCCCTCGGCGGCGACGTCCACATCAGTAGGACCTGCTGCTGCTTTAGCTCTCGCTCGCACTGCTGCTCTGCTCTTGCGCTCGGTCCCCTACCTGGTCTGCTCTTGCTATTGCTCTTTCTCGCGCTGCTGCTCTCGCTCTTGCTCTTGCTTGCGATGCTGCTCCAATTTAGCTACACTTCACTCCGATGCCGCCGTGGTGAAGGAAGAACTAGCCGCAGCGGGGAGGGGGGCTTGCTGGAGAGGTACCCCACTATCTATCTTAGGGTTCAGGATGGGGGCGGTGGTCGCCGGCGGTGGCGGGGCGGTGGCGTGGGGATCGCCGGAGAAAAAGCTCGGCACGGGGGGGGCGCTAGAGGGATGGCTGGGGCGGCGGCGGACCGGCGGTGGGGAGTGTTTTCGGGGCGGGCGGGGCGGCGCACCGCCGGCCGCGGGCGGCGGGGGCTGCTGTTTGGTCGGCTCAGGGGGGTGGAGGTTGAAGATGAACCGCAGGCCCTTGATTTCGTATCCAACGGCTGCAAAATCGACTGACCAGAGATGAAAAAGTCAGTCGACCGACGTGTAGCTTCACCTTGCTAGTGCGTTCAGTTTCGACAGCAAAAATCAGTTTCGATAGTTAAGTTCAGTTTCGACAGTTAAGTTCAGTTTTGACAGTTAAATTCAGTTTCGACAGTTAAGTTCAGTGATGAGCGGCTGATGTATTTTACATCTAGCACTTTGTGGTTATGTATTTTACGTCATGTATTGGAGATGCTATTAGAATTCCACTCAGGTTAACGTTGTTCGTTGTCTCTCTTGTCCTGCTTCAGCCTCGGCGTCGTACAACTCACCGGAGCTGCTCCAACGACGAAACCCTCCATCACAGCGGAGCAGTACCTTGGGCTCCATCTCCAGACGCCTAAGATCTTCTTCCCCTCCTCCGACAGCCAAGTCAGCCGGAGCATCCTCACCGGCCAACCCAATCATGCTGAGATCGACATGGCTTCGCCAAAGAGTTTGTACACTTGTTGCATCTCTTTTTTACTCTACATGTTATATATATTGTCCACTTAGCACACGGATTTGTTCCTTTAGTGTCTCCTTGAAAGAAAAAACGTAGGAATTTTAATTTTCACTTGTCCTCCTTTTCAAATTCCTATTCATGAAGCACAATACTAAGAGATAGTAGCATAATAGCATTTTAACCATACATTTTCTGGTGGTTTGACTTAATCTCACCATGCTTCTTTGCATCCTGTGATCTTCCAATTGTTGTGAATCAAACACCCAGATTGGCAGAAATCCTGTGTTTTTAAATTCTCTGTTTTGCACGTGCATTCCTATCCTATTCTTGTCTATTTCCTATCCCTGCATTGTTGGAACCCTCCAATTCAAACGAGCCCTTACAGAATTACTTCTCTTACAGATAGTTGTCAAAGAAAACCTTGTGTGGTTTGTCCCGCTCCTGCTGCGCCGTCGTCCACCCCAGCTCAGCTGCTCCAATGACAGAAGGGTCCAGCACAGCAGGGATCCGGCCTCCAGACTGTCTTTCGCCACCTCAGATCTTCTTCCCCGCCGCCGGCAGCCATGAAAACTGCACTACCATCATCAACCGAGCAGATGACCTCGAGGACTACACGGGTCCGCAAGAGAGGTCGCACTCTTTCGTGTCTGCTTACGTTATGCATTGCTTAATATTACATGCTACTTTATCGTCCTGTTCACCGATTAGACTCTGAGTCAACTCCAAACTAATGGTCAAACTTTAGTTTTTAATTGGTTGTGGGGTACATATCGGGGCCGCTATCAATAGTATCTATCTACTATCTGGTTAATCTCCGGTGTCTACTATGAGTTTCATGTTGGGTGGGAAACAAAGAGTAAAGAAGCCATTATCTGTATTTTTTAACTGAAGCCATTATCTGCCTGCTATTATTGGTTTTGGGTCTATCCACAGGGTGCTACCATCACTCTGGATTTCTACATGCACTCCTTACATAATCTCACTATGTTTTATTCCTATGCATGACAGTTATTGTAAACAATGGAACTGAACATGTAGAGCAAAAGGGACGAGCCTTGTGTGGCAATAAAATTTCATGCAGACGTCGCTCCATGGTAGGCGCAAAGGCAGCCCCCCTCCACACATTTCAGATTGTAATCGAGAGGAAGATATCTGTTCTGAGGGGGATTCAGAAGGAGAAGACAACTCCTATTTACCCCTTGAGGTCTTCGCTCTAACTTGGCATGCTGATGTTGGTTATATCATGCATATGGTGTCTTGCATTGCTTACTTTATACATCAAATATGTCATCTTCTTAGTTTAGACACCCTTTGTGCGAATGCCATCTGTTTAGTTTATTCATCGTTTATGTGAATTATGCAAGGCCATCTTGTTTAGCCAGGCATCGTATATGTGAATTTTGCAATGCCATCCTGCTTAGCCAGTCATCTTATATGTAAATTATATCAGGCCATCCTTTTTTTGTTACATATTACATTTGTCAACAATGTTATTACATTCAACTTCTCTTCGTGTGCATTAGCCATTTGACACGGTGATGGCAAATTCTGGAGTGAAAACAAGGTCTTCAGAGCAGACTATGCTATCTGACGAAGCACATATCTCGCTGGTTACGGATAGCTCCTCAGAGGAGGATTCAGAGACAGATGACCAGTCCTATTCCCCCCGAGGTGTATGCTCTAACTTGGCAGGGTTATGTTGCTCATATCATGTGTATGGTGTCTCGCATTGCTATGTCATTTGATTAGTTTAGACATGCTTTGTGTGAATGCCACCTGTTCAGTGTATAATTACCATATATGTGAATTATGCATTGCCATCTTGTTGCAAGACATTATATATGTGAATTATACAATGCTATCTTGTTGCAAAGGCATTATATATGTGAATTATGCAATGCCATGCTGTTTAGCCAATCATCATGTATGTGAATTATATCATGCTATCATTTTTTGTATTACATGTTCCATTTGGCGACAACGTTTGTATATTCAACTACTCTTCCTGTGCATCAGCCATTTGAACCGGTGATGGAAGTATCTGGAGTGAAAACAAGGTATTCAGAGCAGATAATGCTACCTGCTGAAGCAGACATCTTGCTGGCTACAGAGAGCTCCTCAGAGGAGGATTCAGAGACTGATGACCAGTCCTATTTTCCCCTGAGGTCTATGCTCAAACTTGGCAGGGTTATATTACCCATGTCATGCATGTTGTCTTACTTGCTTACTATATAAATCATATATGGATTGCCATCTGCTTACTTGCTTAGTTTTTACATCATATATGGATTGCCATCTGCTTACTTGCTTACTATATAAATCATATATTTGAATTATATCATGCCATCATGTTTACATAGTACATACACATCATCTATCTGAATTATGGCATGGCAACCCATTTAATAAAGACATCATATAGTTATATCATCTCATCCTGTTTAGTGTTTACAGTCATCATATTTTGAATTATGGCATTCTATCCGTGAATGTATGTGAATTATGGCATGCCAACCTATCTAATAAACACATTATATAGTTATGTCATGTCACCCTGTTTACATAGTCTCATATTTTGAACTATGTCTTTCCATCTTTTTTAGTTAGCCATCATAATGTGAAATTGTGTCATGCTATCCTGTTTAGTTAGCCATCATATACGTGACATTGTGTCATGCTATCCTGTTTGGTTAGACAACATAAATATGAATTATTTCATGCCCTCTTTTATTCCCCACTATCCATTGCACCTGTCTATCATACAATGTCTATACATTCAATTACTTTTCTTGTTTATCAGCCATTTGAATTGGAGAGCGTGATGGCAGTATCTAAGGGAGTAACAACACGGTCTTTAGAAAAGATAGTGCTACCAGTTGATGCAGATAGAACCACGGTTGTACTTGCCCAAGGACCAGATCCACCACACATAACCCAGACTCTCACAGATTGTACCCCTACCCTGTTGGACAGAGAACCAGCTACACCCCTTCTAACCCCAACCCCGGCAGATAGTAACCAAGTTCCAGTTGACACATCACCGTCTCCACCACAGAGCACCCAAACACGAGCAGTTAGTAAGGGAACTGCAGTGCCCCAAGCACGAGGACCACCACTCCGAATCCCAACTCAACGCTTAAAGGAGAAGAAGATTTGTTCTCAGGTCAGGTTCTGCAGCTATGGTTCATACTCCTTTGCTCTTGCATGACTGTATTTACTCATACCAACTATTTTCAAATTTGAAGGATGGAATTGAAACTCCAATGGCGCAACAGGTATGTTTTAAACCTGTTTCTTTAACTGGTTTGCTGTTGTAACCTGCTCTATGTTGATTTCAGTTTCAATTGAATAAACAGTTATGTTCTCATGTCATGCACATTACAAGTGTTGTTATTGCTCTATAGTTACCCACACTTATATTCTGTCTATTCTGCTTTGTCTTGAACAAATATTATTTGAACTGTGTCTCTATCTTGATTTGGCAACAAAAACAAGAATGATATAGACCATAAAGTGACCATGGTACATAGATATATGTTTGTTTCATGCTGTTATCCTGTCCACTTTACTACTGAACTCATTTACCAAAATGAGTTTCATATACAACATGGTAAACATGTGATGTGTCTGCTTGTTTCTCTTTTAGAATGCGGACAAAATATTGGAGAACAGTACCGTGTTATCCAATGGTAAAGGAAGTAATGTAGATAAGGTTCAAGATAGTGAGGCATCCCTGTTGGTCTCCAAGAAAGTTGATAAAAACTATCTTGATGACAGTGAGGGAACCCAAAAGTCCTATCTTGATGTAGTGTTCGAGTTACTGGCCACTACTACTGGCACAAGCTCTTTGAACTCGCTGCCTAAATCAGTTCGCCTTCTTGAGTCTCAACTTCAAGCTGAAAGACATCGATCAGATGTGCTGCGACAGGAAGCTGAAGGACTGAGGAAGTTCCTGCAGAATTCAGATGCATATTTTCTGGTGCAACAACAAGCGCTGGAGGATTTAAGCGCCAAACAAGAGAAATTTAATAAGATTGCTAAGCATCTTGCTAGCATTATGGGTACCCAGGATATTGTTTCTTGAGATCTTCTGAAGTGGTTTCAGTTCTGGATTTGTTTTGTTGCGGCGTTTATTTGCGTTGGTCGCCAACTTTGACAACTAGTGTATATGATATGCTTCTTTGTTCCCTATATATGCACTGGTGGCGAACTTTGATGCCCAGTGGATGTATTATGTGTAATAGCCGTGATAGCCCAGCGTTAGTTGCTTGCTTATTTATTTCCTTGTTGTCTTGTTTATTTGTTTGCTTGTAGTCATTGCAGTTCTTTTTCTGCGGTTAGCTAGGGCTGCAATAACCTATTTTTTAAAACTAGGCCACAATAACCATGGGCTAATATTTACTATAGTGACACTGGGCCTCCTACTGGCCATAGAAATAGTGGGCCTTCTACGGGCCGTAGAAACAATGGGCCTTCTGCGGGCCGTATTATCAATGGGCCTTATACGGGCCGTATAATCGATTGGCCAAACATGGGCCAAACAGACCGCATTATGGCCGTAAACGGGCTAGAGTTGGAATCGTCCGTTCATGGGCCGACCATAACGGGCCATCATTAATAGGCCGTATTTGATGCCGCTATGAAATCGGCCCAACGTATTAACGGACCACAAACGGGCCGACTGTAACCACGGGCTGAATTTGGCCCACAAGCAGAAAATGACAGTAACATGCCATAAGTAAATGAATGCTGGAAATGAGCCCAAGAATAAATGGGCTCTGAGAAGGCCGAAAGATAACATGGGATGGAAATGGCCCAACGGAATAACGGGCCGTTAATGGGTATAAAGTGATACACTGTTCATTACGGGCCAGTTTCATCACGGGCCGTTAATGGGTGTAAAGTGATACACTGTTCATTACGGGCCAGTTTCACCACGGGCCGTTAGTAGGCCAAGAGTTACATAGGGCCTCATATGGGCCGAAAGACGTCATGGGCCATACATGGGCCAGAAGTGAAAATGGGTTGGAGTCATATTGGATGGCCCAGATGATGCTACTGGGCCTAATTCGGATAGGGCGTAATAGGCCTTGGGTTAGCAGGCTGTAAATGGGCTATATTCGAACAAGCCGTTAACAGGCTTTCCATGGGCCAGCCCGCCAGCTTTTGACCAAGTCAAACGGGCTGGCCTTTTCACAGGAATGGGACTCTGTTGGGCCATGCCATGTGTCGACGTATCATAGGCCATGGGTTAGCAGGCTGTAAATGGGCTATATTCGAACAAGCCGTTAACAGGCTTTCCATGGGCCAGCCCGCCAGCTTTTGACCAAGTCAAACGGGCCGGCCTTTTCACAGGAATGGGCCTCTGTTGGGCCATGCCATGTGTCGACGTATCATAGGCGCCTTCTGTCCAATGAGTGGTTGACATCTGTCCCAACGATGAGCCGACACGTGTTTCCTCCAGCCAATGTTGATTTTACATGTGGAAATCCCCATTGGCCAGGGCTGTTAACGGGTTATCGGATCCAAAACCCGACCCGATAGCTTAATGACGTTCCATTACGGTGGATGCCATGTGTCGGTCACCCTTGACGAAAGCACTTCTGTGACACGTGATTTATCGTCATGGAAGTGGACACTTCCGTGATGATAATTTTGGTAATGTCATGGAACACTTCTACAACAGCACAAGTATGAATATCTTGATTCTGTCATAAATTTGTCATGGATGTACATGCATGACAAAAAAAGCTAACTACTGTGACAAACACGTATCATCACAGAAGTGTATTTTTTTGTAGTGATGTGCTGCGGGAAGTGGACAGGTGATGATGACTACAGCACGCCGCTTGACTTACGAGACACATACCAGTAGCGTAGGGTCATATCGAAATCAGACAACTTGCTTGAGTGATCACAATATTGGTACTCCCTACAGTACCTGCTACTATGCCCTAACTTGCTTGAGTAGAGTAGTAGTGGAGTAGGAATCGTTGGAGGATCAGCGCCGCCTGCTAGTCTCGGAGGAGGATGGCAGCGTCTTCCTCTTGATCGTGGCCACCGGCGAGGCCCGCGCAGGCCGCCGCCACATCTCTATAGTGTGCGTCAGGGGCGATGCCACTGACGCTGACACTGACACGAGGCTGATGTATGGGTGCGTGCTCACTATTACTACCCCTTGGAGGTACGTGGGCGGCGACACTAGCTATGTCAAGCTGACTTGGACTCTGCCGAGCTGGGGCCTTCCCGCCGATGTGGACATGGAAAATGCATGGTATTATTTGACCCCCAACAATGTGCATGGGGACTCCAAGGAGGTTCACCTGGACATCTGCATTACTAAGTTAAATGTTGATCATTAGTCTTCGCTCAATGTAATCCGCTGTCTAAGCATGTGGAGACTTGCATGCATGATCTTGCTCTATTGGAGTATCGCGCATGAATAAAAGTGTATCCATTTATGGTTTAGTCTAGAATCTTCCATATATGAATTTTTACTACAGTACTGGTGAAAGACTTATGATGAACCATTTCTTACATATCCTCCACCCCCTTCCAAGTCATCCTGATTTAATCCCTCCGTCTAGGTGTATAAGGGCATGGTTAACACTTAAATAGTATAGCCAACTATTGACTATAAGAAAGTGCCATGTCATCTGTAGCCAACATGTATAAAAATCGATACTCAAAAACTAATTCTCGAAGATCATTTCCTGCAAAGCACAATAAGAGTTATTTCTTCACAAGTTTTGGATGCAGGTTGAACAGTTGAACACTTTTGTTTGCAAAAGATACTTTTTTATCCATTTCATCCGGATGTTTGTGATCTCTAGAGATGAGATAATATCCGAACAAACCTATCGATACCTGTTACACATGAGATGACCCCCACATCCTTTGTCAAAATAAACAACTCCCTGATCAATGCATTTCACTCTTCCGTCCAATGCACGGGCACCTTAGTATAGATTAGTACGACCAAAAATTGAACTAATTAACATTATATATAGTACGATAAATGATGATGCATGTCACCTAAAATTATATCATTGAAAACTATGTTCAAATACAAATCAAACGATATTGTTTTTGTTGACATGCACTAACATTTTGTCAGTTAAATCTTCAGTCAAATTCAATGGGGGATAAACCACGACCGATGTAGTAGTACTAGTGTAGAGGGCGGCGCTACACGGGAGTCTTACTCCACTCGTGGAGTGGCAGTAAAGCCGTTATATCACAAAACCCAACCACTCCCAATAATAAGTGGCCTGGTAAAATAAACGGACTAGCAACCATCACATCCCTTCATCTTTTTTGCATTTGATCTCTCTGCATTTACTTTCTCCGGATCATCTCGCACACTCGATCCCTAGCTACTACTCCTAGGGCCAGTTCTTTTGGCGGCTTCCCCAGCTTTTCCCATAAGACTAGTCACAGTGGAGAGTAACATTAAGGAGCCTCACTCATTTATTTGGGCTTCTAAACTACTACTAGTAGTACCTCCATCCTTGTTTATTCCTCACCATTGTAATTTGTGCTAAATTTTGACCAAAGATTTAACTGATAAAATGTTAGTGCTTGTGACATGCACTAACATTTCATTAGTTAAATTTATGATCAAAATTTGACGCAGATTACAATGGGGACCAATAAACCAGGACGAAGGTAGTAGTTATGGGATTACTAATCTAGAAGCCTAAAAGAACTGGCCCCTGGTACTCCTACTACTAGTAGTTCTCAAGTTGGAATTCCAATTGCACGGCACAACTTGTTAGGCAAAAAATTCCATACAGGGTGTAGGAAGCGGTTTGGGAATTAGCATGCCTTTCCAACCAGTGAGATACTCCGTACAAAGTACGACAGAGAAATAACCACAGAGAAGGAAGCTAAAAGTAAACAATCAAACGAGCATTTTTGCATTGAATCGTTTCACAAGCTTGACTAATGTTAAAACGTGCATTTGCACGTACATAAGTAATAGTAGTACTCCCTCCGTCTAGGTGTATAAGTCTTCCCTCCTTGGTCACGGTGCACAACCAAAGATGACTTATTGACCTGGACAGAGGGAGTTGCACAGTCTGCAAGCATATATATAGAGAGATGTGTAGTGTGATAGTATATAGTAAAGTTTGTGCTATATGCACGTACTTTCAAAATGCGTACGAATACATAAGGTTTCCAAACTTTCCCTTTTACATACTTAATTAAGGACGCTAATAATTCCTGAACGTTTGGGATTTATCATTTGCGTCCCAAAGCTAATGAGATCGCCTTACAAAACAAAAATTATACTCCTCCTAAAAGCCACAACGCTCGCAGGAGCGCTTGCAGCGCGCCACGAGTGCCCTAGTGCGTGGTCGTTTCCTAGTGCGCCAACACAACTCCTCTTCCCCAGCCTTGCAACTTGTGAGGTGCTAATAGGCGGCTTGCCGGCGGGAGAGCGGGATCTCACCGGTGTGGTGATCCGGCGCCAATAGGTACTCCTCCTTGCTGGAAGCGTGCACCCGGTCCATGTACCGCCAAGCGTAGATGAGGCGCTTGGGCCCGACTGCACTCAGGGCGTCAGCACAGGCGTCCTCCGCCACCCTCACGGCCCTCACACGAGCCTTCTGCCAAAGAGCCAATTGCCTGACTCTCTCAGACACGACATAGGCCTCCCAGGCAGCTTGTTCCGCGGTGCGCTTCTCTTCCTCGGCCTTCTTCTCTACCTCTATTTTTGCACACTTTGCTGGAGGCAAAGCCTCCCACAAGGCGACATCCATTTCTTTCGAAAGCTCCTCAAGGCTGGGGGGCTCGGCGGGCGGCGCGACGTTCTCCTCATAGCAGGGAGCCGACGCGTCCTCCGACGCGTGTGCTGGCGAGATTGGGAATGCCGACGCGTCCACCTCGACGCATCACGTCGAGGAGCGGAACATCGACACGTCCTCCTCGACTAGTGGTAGCGAGGAACGGAACGGCGACTCGTCGCGGCGAGGAGCGGAACACCGACGCGTCCTCCTCGACTAGTGGCGGCAAGGAACGGAACGGCGACGTGTGACCATCCGCACGGTGCAGCGAGGGGCGCCTAGGGCTTGGGAGGGTGATGCCATGGTGGTCGACGTGAGAGGGATGGGGAGGATATAGCGATGAACGTGAACGTGAGGGGGAGAAGATATCGATCTCGTGGGAGGCGCAGTATTTATAGCGAGCAATGGCACACCTACATAAGATATGGACTGAGATGCATTGACTTAACTGCAGGTCCAGTTGCGTCACTAACATGTGGGCCAGACCCTTGTTGGGCCATATGTCAGTGACCCAATGCACCTGCAGTTAAGTAATAGCGACGTGGGCATATTTGTTGGAGTAAATTACGGGGGAGGGAAGGGGTGGAAATATTGCCGGTCACAACGGATTGGACGAGCGCGGGGGGAGGAGAGTCATGCATGCAGATTTTTTCCACATGGGGTGGAGTGGTGGGACCGCCGGAGGGAGAAGGAGAGTCTGGCAGGCATATTGTTTCCACACATGGAGAGGAAAAGATTTGGAGATGAACGAGCTTCCAGCAGCTATGGGGAACGGTGCATAATAAGTCTCATCTTGCATGTCGGGCTAGGTATAGTCTCAAGTCATTAAAAACATACACGCCCCACACATGTTCATATTTCAAGGTGCACTAAATTATTGCATGCGATGATTAAGGCTGGCCATAATGGTGGTATCTTAGCTGGTCTCATGCACATGGGAATAGCAAACATGCTGATGTGGCAAAGAATTAAAGAAGAGAGGGGGGTTAGAGTAACTAGTGTTCATGCATGCATTGGTAAACACATTTTTTTGTGAAGAACAACAAAAACTATTCCACCGCCTCTATCTTGCTAAGAGTAGGTAAATTTTTTGAATTGAGCCCTTTAAACTAGAAGGGAGGTAGTAGTACTCTAATAGCTAACCTTGGCCCTATTTGGATCCATGTGTTAGAGTTAGTTTGGGTTAGTTTGAACTCAACTAACCCAAAAAAATCTAACCCACCCAAGAGGTGCTTTATACTCATTATAATCACTATTGTTGATATTGATATTTTTAGTATAAATGGTTGACAGAAGTAAAAAGGACCAGGGGGAGTATCATGCATGCGGAGTAGGCAAAAAAATTGCTCATTTATAGCCGGTCAAAGTCTCAAAGGGCGCGACCGCACGTGGGAGGCGAAGGTCGTGGGAGGCGCGATGGTTGACGGAATTAATTGAAGTTACACACAAACCGGCATGGCGTGCGAATAGGCAGAAGCTATACCGCCGGGCCTACGATATGGGTCTAGTAGACATGACATCTAGTGGGTCCTGCATAGTTCTCGAGAACTCTTTGGGGGCTTGTAGCCGTTTATCCACCGGGCAAGCCAGCAACCCCACGCCGTTCGCACGCCCTACTCGTCCCCGTCTTCTACTAGTATACAATACCTTACAACAGTTCGCTCCCAGTCGTCCCGTCCTTTCACATTATGGCAGTTCCACTAATCCTAACCCTCCTTCCAAATCCATGGCGTCCCAAATCTCCATGATCGCGGTGAGTACAATGTTAGAACCATCACCGACGATGAGTTCGATGTCATCTACACCTGTTCTTCCGCAACGGTGAAAGAATGCCTTGCTCGCTTCAAACGCATGTTCGAAAACTCAAATGATGAGTGGGTCGCTGGGCTACATGTTGAGTACACCACAGTCCTGGGAAGCGAGAAGAAACTAAAGGAGGCAGAGAAGAAGAAGCCCACCGTGATCCAGGTTTTCGTGCATGACTTATGCTTGGTCTACCACATATGCCATGCCGATGTTGAGTGCGAGGAATTTAAGAAGTTCTTCAAGGGCGGCCGAGTCAAATTCATTACTGTAGACTTTAGGAACGACAAAGAAATCCTGGGTCGGATAGGCCTCGTTGTAGGCGACCCCTTCGACCTCCAGAAGGAAGGGCTGGTGTCCTCCTCTAAGCCTTCAATGCTGACCCTGGTAGCAGCCATGATTGATCGTTCGTACGCTAAACTGAAGAAACCTCATCACGAGTTTCATCATGCATGGGAGTCGAAGACATTAGATGAAGATTACATCCTGTACGTACAATGGATGCCTACCTTTGTTTAACTATCTACAAGGATTGGATGAAGAAGCAGAGCCCAGTGTATGGTTCAAGCAAAGAAGCGTCGGCGAAGAGGAAGAGGGACGAGGACGAAGTCGAGGACGTGGACTCGGACTCCGAGTAGGTGGCAGTGCCGTCGCTCATGCTGGTTCTACTGCAGTGTCAAGCGGACTACTACCTTCGTCCGGGATTATTGGTCCATCCGACCAAATCACCCAGACCAAGGTAGAGCGTAGGAGGATGCAAATTCCTCGATTCTTGTAGTTGTTAATTGAGCTTGCACCTGCTGCCTTTGCATGCATTGGCTGGCTTCTATGCATGCAATGGAAGAAGCACTGGTCCCGGGACAGATGCTTGCATGCAGCCAGCCTCCCTCACATGCAGCGGCTGGCTCGTAATTAATGGAACGACAATCGATAGGAGCGGCCTAGTAAAAGTGGACGTGGCTGTGTTGCTTAAGGGCCCTGTAAACCCAGACGGAGGTAGTAGTTGCTTAGTTTATTTTCAAGGGTGTGTTGTGGTGAGGCCCCAGCAGAACTATGTTTATGTTCTTTCTCATTATTTGAACTCTTTAGTACATACAGTAGTACTAATACTATGTCTTACTACTGTTCTTCTTGCAGTTGGTACTACTACTCGTATCTTCGTGTTCCTACTGTAGTTTATACGTTCATACTAGTAGTATAATTTGGGTCAGTCGATTTGTGAAAGAAGTTCGACAGAGTGAAGGAAGAAGATGGCAGGGTGCCCATTATCTATCTTATGAGTGTTGGGTGTGGAATGCAGTTCGCCGGAAAAAATGGATCGTGCCCGGGGTTAAACGGATGGCGGGGGTGGGGGAGCATGGCGGTGGCAGGAGGTTCAGGGGAGGGCGCGGCGGCGGCAGGCGGTTAGGCATGTGGCGGGCTGAGAAGATGAACCGTGCATCTATTTCGGAGGTTGAAGAAGCCCTTCTAGCCATCCATGTTGCATCAAATGGCTCACAAGAGTCGACTGACCCAAATTGCTCCTTTAGATTGCAGGATCCACGTGGCATTCAAGGTCTCAAAGGTAGATTCCGCATCCGCACCCGGTTTGCGGGCTGGACGCGCGCGCGACCGGCTTTCGCCACGATAGCCACCATGCGTGCCTCCTCCGCGCGGGCGGAGACGACAATGACACGCTAGTTCCTCCTCGTTAGCATGCTGGAGCATGCGCTCGTCCTCCTCTTCATACACTGCGTGCATAGACGCGGCTCCACCAGCTGCTCGCGTGCTTGGCAGCGCGGCGGCATCGTGAGGAGGGATTGCAGACGACGTGAGCGGGCGAGCCTATGGCATGGTGGCGACATGGCGGTGATGGACAAGAAATTGTTGGCCGGAGCAGGCAGAAACCGACATGCGCAACACCGACGGCGGCCTATTTATGAGTGCGCGTATGGGAGCTTAGTTTAGTTTTATATAGGGTTGGTCAAACTTAAAAGAAAACCGTACTAGTACACGTAAACATTAGACTTAGGCAGTGCTTTTATTAGTTACCACAACCACGATACGAATAATGTGCAAGCGTGTGAACCGCGTCCACGCGGTCGATCGAACGGTGCGTCACCGTGTCGCACTCGAAGGACATCCACCGAACCTTTTTGTGTGTGTGAAAACAGTCCCCGAATATTACTCAACTTTTTTTCGAGAAAAGTTCTTGACGCTACAATATTTCCATATATTTGAATTTAGCTCCAGTTCGTGTTTATTTGGATTTGGACGTTTTAGGTGCGCCCTAGTTTTTTTAATACTAATTTTGGGGCTGTTTGGTTCCTAGCCATCGTTTGCCAAGCCAAAATTTGGCAGCCACAGTTTAGTTGGCATGTGTTTGGTTTTTGCCACAGTTTGGCTTGCCACACTTTATTGCCCCTATGGCCCCCTTGGCATACAGACAATGTTGCCACACTTGCCTAAGGTTAGTTCTTCAAAATGAGAGCCACAAGTTGGCAAACCTAAGGGAATCTTGCCACACTTTTTGAGTGTATGTAATGTGGGACCCTAATGTGGCTTGCCTAAGGTGTGGCTTGAACCAAACACCCACCTAAGTTGGTCAAACTTGCCTAACCTTAGGTGTGGCAACCTTAGGAAAACTTAGTCTCAAACCAAACAGCTCATGTGTGTGTGACTGAGAGAGAACGTGTGTATGTGTTCATATGTGTGTTGTGGCGGAAGGGCAATGTGGAGACGGTGTGCGTGTGATAGAGACATAGAGAGGTGTGAATGTGCAAATGATCATGCATGAGTGAGACATAGACAGATGCCGATACATTGTGTATACATGAGAGAACGGTCTTCTATTTTACTTGTGTGTGTGAGAGAGAGAGGAGCATCCGTAACACAACAACCATCTCTCTCGATTCGTCCGTCCCTCGCACGGTCGCATGTAACACATGCATCAACGCACACATTTTGACACTCTCACCCGACCCCTGCCCACCTCAAGGCCCGCACATCGCTCTCTATCTCACACACACAATCTCTTCATGAATACCCTGTTTAGCAAGTAGCTTTCCATCACATACACACATATTTCTCTCCTTAGGTTTTTTTTCTCCCAATATCTGACACACACACACACAGACATCACACATCACACACGCATCCCCTCCCCTGAGCACACAATTCATCCCCATCCAAGGTAATATGGCGACCACTCTCGCTTGTGCTTCTTCGCACCCCAGCATGCACAACACCTTAATATTCAAAGAGGGCATCGAGGAGATCGAAGACGGCGACCACACTGCACTAGAGAATGCGGGGCCATTTGGAAGCAGGATGATGTGATGACGGCTGACTGACTCCTCCCCCCACCCTCTCTCTCTCGCACAAAATTACAAATCCCTCTCTCCCCCGCACAAATTTATCAATCCCTCAACCCACGAGATCCTTCCCCTCTCGTCCATGTTTTTCCAGCTCTCTCATCAAACATGTTGTCTCTTCTCCTTCCACGTGTACAGAATCCGGATGCACATGCATCTCACATATATTACATGTCTCCATCTTTCTCACAGACATAACTTCTTCCTCTCTCTTTCTCTCTCTATCTCCCTCTTTCTGTTTCGTTAGGTTTGTCTCCTACTCTCTCGTCCACATACATACAATCTTTCCCACCCTATCTGCTCCATCTTCGCAAGCTCTCTCTGCATGTTTCATTCATACATTGGGATATGTTCAAAATGTTGCTTTTATAATGGCTGATGTAGAGTTATTGTTGGTTTTGTTGCATCCTACAAAGTAATAACTATAAAATGCATTTTGATTGTCATTTGACTGGGATTATGCGAGTTTGAGCTTGTTGTGAAGTACTATAGACCTCGTATACATCTTGGAATTCGACAATGATTGAAACTATTGAATTGTATAGACCATTACATTCGAAGTCAGCAACCTAATATATTTATTTCACAATTTCAACAAATGATTAATTCACTACATACTAAGAAAACAAATGTGTACACCCTCCATTTTTATTTAAGTCTGTGTATTAGCATTGGTCAAAGTCAAGTTTTGTAAACTCTTAGAAAGTTTATAACAAAATATAAACATATACAATAACAAATAAATACCATTAGATTCATTATTGAATGTACTTTCACATCTTACATATCTGTCATGGTAAATGTTTATATTTTTCTATAAACTTGGTGAAACTTAAGGAAATTTGACTTCGGTCAAACCTAATATGCAGAGTTTACTAGTACTACTTGCTAGTTGCTTAGCCGAATCACCCAACACGCCACACGGGTAGTTCAATGTCACAAAATTTTGAGGTCGGCGGTAAAATCTCCCGCGACCCTGATTCGAGCAGTGGGAAGTTACCATCATAGCCTTCGGAATAGGCCTATGGATGACGGTTGGTAGGTGGCTGTTTTCGTAACTTCAGGTTCACCCTACCCAGCCAACTCCACCCCGGCACCCAGAGTAGTACACCTGAATACTCCCCATTTTCTATCCCCACCGCAAAATAGACTTCTCCACGGCACCGCAACCTTTGTGCTCCTCCCCTTCTACATCGGCGCACTCGTCCACCACAGCGCAACTGCCTCATCGACGACCTCATACACCGCACAGGAGCCGGTCCACCGTCGTCGCCGTACACGGAGCCTCTTCCCCGACACCGTCTTCCACGGTCTCAAATCTGCTTCCCGGGAGCCGACGCCAAGCGCAGAAGCACCACCGCCGTGGACAATGAACTGACTCCCCTTGCCGACCATGACTCACAGAGGCCGCTGTGACCATCGTTCTCCTCCTCGATTGGTAATGTATGTATTGAATCACTTAGCAGTACATGTGCAGTTCCAATTTTGTTCATACCTACCCTTCAAATTTCCTGGGTGCTATTGTTCCCGTAAAAGTAATTGGTTATAGCCTCCATTGTCCAACAGAATATCAGCTTGTAATTGTGCGTCGCTCCTGTATCGCGTTGTGCTTGGGTAGGTATTTCATCTGCAACCAGTAGTGTGGCAAATGATGGATAGTTTTTTAGAACTAGCAAGATGCCCATGCGTTGCATGCATCAAGATGCATTTGTATGAGTAGTTTATCTTGTGGGAGAAAGGATGAACGAGGGAATGCCTTATTTGCAAATGCGGAGAGGGGTGTGGGTATCTTTTTGCAAAATTGCCACAGTTTCCTTCCTATCCGTCGGATATAAATCAGATGGCCTATATTGCAGGATGGCAGGAACACCATCATCACCAACTCTGTTTTTTATAAGAGTAGGGAAAAAGTAGAGAGAGAAAATAGATAGTAGAGAAGTCGAGATAAATATTAAATACAAAATAAATATAACAGTAGAGAAGAGAGTAGAGATAGCAGAGACGTCGGGAAAGGATTGCGCGCGCGCGGGAAAAAGCGGCCGGGCGTGCGCTAGTTTTGGCGCGCGGCGTCCGGCGTGCTTTACAAAATCCAACGCCCTCCCACCGCTCTATGCCTTGCCACCGCTCTCTCCCCGCTCTGTGCCTCGCCACCGCTCTCTCCCTGCTCTTTCTCGCCTCGCCACCGCTGCACCACCATGCCGCCGCGTCGCCGGGAAACTTGGGGATACCGCGGCGTCCGCGCGCGCCCCTCCGGTGGCTTCTCCGCCGAGATCCGGTTCCGCGGGATGTGCCCCGGCCTCGGCAATTTCGACACCGCCAGTGAGGCCACCCGCGCGTATGACGCGGCGGCGTGGCGCCTCCTGTGGCCTCATAGAACATCGAACTTCCCAACGTGCCGACGCGGGAGCGGGCACAGGAGCTCGCGCCTCTGCCGCGGCTTATCACCGACGAGGAGCGTCACGACAACCGGAGGCGGGAGCACCGTCTCGGCATCGCCGAGATGGACGAGGAAGCCATGGCACTGTGGCGCTAACGCTTCTCGCATGACATCATCAACGAGCGCAAGTTCTATGAGCAAAGGAGGGCGGAGAGGGATAAGAGGACGGTGGAGTGAGCCACCTATCATGAGGACAAGCTTAGGCGAAAAGCGGACGCTCAATTCAACATGAGGCTAGGAGCAGCGTCACCCTGGGAATCCGACGACGATCGGTATCTTCGCGCCTACAGTCAGACGTCGGTGGAGGACATCACCGAGGAGGAGCCGGACGACGAGGAGTAGTTGAATAATCTATTTTTTATCTATCTATGCTGAGAACTATCCTCTACTCTCTATCTCTACTTCTCGATCTCAGCACTATAAACGCTTTTTTAAAGCGCCGCGCGTTGCGATTCTGTTGGAGATGCTATAACATGGTAGACGAGTGCTTTAATGTTGCCAATAAGATGCGCGAGTATTACTAGTAGTATATTTTTCTTACCATGTTGAGATTTTAAAACCACAAGTGCGAACATGCAGAGGAGCAATGAAGACCAAACACGGGATATAGGGGACATCTTCAAGGAGCGTGGCAAGTTAAAGAGGAGCTGCACCGAACCTGTAAAATGAGCTTTGGTAAGTAACACCATTTCAATTACTTTCTTTTAGCCTCGTGTTCTTCGATATGTATATGTTGTACTTTCCGTTTCTCTTAAGCCTCGTGTTCTTTGATGTGTCATAAGAAGAGTCTTAATCATCCTAATGCTTTCGTTTTTAGCTTGATATAGGAAGTGGGTGTTCTCACCTTGTAGTCTGTTTTTATTTTTTTCCTTTTGAATTCACTTCTCCCAGTTCTGTTTATCTGACTTCTACTAAATGGATCTGGGTTGCTCTGAGTAACTATCTAAAAAGAAGTAACTTCATGTCAGGACGCAGTTCCTCGAGGAGGGAAGTATGGTCAACCTCGAGATCATGTTTCTAGAATGAGGCTGGATTACACACAAGGTGCCAGTTCCCTAATGATGTCGGATTAGACACAGGGTGCAAATTCCTAGATGATGCTAGATTACACACAAGCCAGGTGGAGTCATCAGCTGTTCGTGTCCTTGTGGCTCTAGTAAAGGCTGAAAGAAAGCGTGCAACAGCCCTTGAGAATGTAGCTGAGTTCCTGAAGACGCGAAAAGATCAATCAGATGCTCTCTTCACCCATCCCAAAGAAGAGATGGAAGAAGCCGGAAATAAGCTAGGAGAGGTAGAGCATGCTAGGTGTCTCCTGCTATCTAAAACTGTTGTCAATACAAAATTTCCTTCATAGTAGCTAGGTTCAAATGTTTATCCAATCAGCATGCCTGTTATGATGTCCGTGCATCTACTGATGTGGCACAAAATATATTTTTTCAGGTCATGTAATAACAACAATTACTTTCCAAACAATAACAGACAAAGCATTGGACATGGTATAGTTCACGCGCAAGCCCGACATTCCAAGTTCAACTTCCACATCAAACTCATGTTTACAGATATCTCCACATTCATACATAATGTCCACAACCATGATTCACTTCAAAGCCAAAAAAAATTAAGGAGAGTTATGAATAAAGAAAAACCTCTAGTTCCTGCTACCAGTGCGAGCACAACAAGTCAAGACCATGCGTAATTGATAACCCACAAGTCTAGGGGATCGCAACAGTTTTCGAGGGTAGAGTATTCAACCCAAATTTATTGATTCGACACAAGGGGAGCCAAATAATATTCTCAAGTATTAGCAGCTGAGTTGTCAATTCAACCACACCTGGAAACTTAATATCTGCAGCAAAGTGTTTAGTAGCAAAGTAATATGATAGTAGTGGTAACGATAGCAACAGTAGTGTTTTTGGTATTTTGTAGTGATGATAGCAATAGCAACGGAAAAGTAAATAAGCGGAGACCAATATATGGAAAGCTCGTAGGAAATGGATCGGTGATGGAGAATTATGCCGGATGCGGTTCATCATGTAACAATCATAACCTAGGGAGACACAGAACTAGCTCCAGTTCATCACTGTAATGTAGGAATGTATTCTGAATATAGTCATACGTGCTTATGGAAAAGAACTTGCATGGCATCTTTTGTCCTACCCTCCCGTGGCAGCGGGGTCCTTACGGAAACTAAGGGATATTAAGTCCTCCTTTTAATAGAGAATCGTAACAAAGCATTAACACATAGTGAATACATGAACTCCTCAAACTACGGTCATCACCGGTAAGTATCCCGATTATTGTCACTTCGGGGTTAACGGATCATAACACATAATAGGTGACTATAGCACTACAAAAAAAGACACATCCGTGACATTTTGGGCCGAACGAAATTTTTTTCTGTCATACATATGACACTTCTATGATGATAATTGTGACAAAACCCGGTATCATCATAGATGTGGTGGGCTCCTACTTCTATGATCAAAAATCATGACAGAAAATGGGCTTTTCGTCCTGGGCGGGCCGGAGACGCAGCTGCATGACATTCTTTGGGCCGTCCATGACGAAAAAAAACCGTGGTAGACGCGAGTGGGAGGAAAATTTCGGGGAGTTCCCGGTTACAGTGGGAGGTCGGGGGTCGAGCAATGCGCGTTTCTCTCGTACACGTACGCGCGTGTGTGCGAGGCGTTGGCTCTAACTGAACCTGAGCGAGGCGTTGGGCACTAACTGAACCCGAGCGATTGCACTGTAGGCTACGCGTTACTGAACCCGAGCGATCGATCGATGGCTATTAACTGAACCTGATCGAGCGATTCCTTGGCTACTGCTACTAACTAAAGCCGATCGATGGGATGAACAGTGAGCGTTGCGGGGGGTTGGGATGAACAGTGAGCGGTGGCGTTGCCTCTGGATGAACAGGAACCCGTGGTGTGGTGGAGGGCTGGATGAACAGTAGAAGGTGGAGGGGTGCCCGTGGAGGGGTGGATGAACAGGATCCCGTGGTGTGGAGGGCTGGATGAACAGTAGACGGTGGAGGGGTGCCCGTGGAGGGGTGGTTGAACAGGACCCCGTGGTGTGGAGGGCTGGATGAACAGTAGACGATGGAGGGTTGGTTGAACAGTAGCCGGTGGAGTAGCGCGCGGTGGAGGCTGGATGAACAGGAGCTCGTGGAGGCTAGAGGAGGTCGATGGTGGATGAACAATAGCTCATGGAGGCTGGAGGGGGTCAACGGTGGAGATGAACAGTATCTCGTGGAGTCCCGTTTTGCGGTACGCCACACCCCTCCTGATGAACAGGACCCCTGTTTCGACCGTAGCGCTCCAACACAAGTCCGTTTCCTCTGTTTTGTGGTACGCCACACCCCTCCCGATCAACAGGACCCCCATTTCGACCGTAGGAGGTCCGTTTCCTCCGTTTTGCGGTTTGCCACACCCCTCCCGATCAACAGGACCCCCGTTTCGACCGTAGGAGGTTCGTTTTCTCCGTTGTGCGGTACGCCAGGCCTCGTTTCCATCGCCTCTTCCGTACAAGCCCTCCCGATGAACACGACCACGCATTCCGTTGCCTCCCCATGAACACGACGACGATGCTGTTTCTCCATTCCGACCCAGCCATGTACACGAGCCCTCGCCGTACGTATGCGCGAGTAGGCGTTCGAGACCCCGCCCGTATGTACACATATGTGGCCGTATTTTCTTTCTTGCACCCTGGCCGCCTCTACTATGACACGTGCGCGCCTCTACATCCACCAGTATATATGTACATACACGTTCGCGACCAGAATGACAACGCCACGTACGCTTCGACTAGGTGGGTCCCGACTGTCAGGCACTTCCTTGCTTGTGAAGATGTAGCTGGTGGGTCCTAGCAGTCAGGGGGCGAATCGTTTTTTTTGCCCGGACGCACTTCCTTGCGTGCGAAGATGTAGCTGGTGGGTCCCAGCAGTCGGGGGGCTGGTGGGTCCCAGCAGTCAAGGGGGCGAATCATTTTTTTTGCCCGGACGCACTTCCTTGCGTGCGAAGATGTAGCTGGTGGGTCCCAGTAGTAAAGGGGCGAATCGTTTTTTTTGCCCGGACGCACTTCCTTGCGTGCGAAGGTGTAGCTGGTGGGTCCCAGTAGTCAGGGGGAAACGTTTTTTTCGCAAAATACAGTGGCCCGTCCAGTGGGTCCCTGCTGTCAGGTGGAGGAATCATTATTTTCCGCGTAATAAGGAGGCACTTCCTTGCTGCCACCGTGGACCCAGCTGTCAGCCTCTCCATGTACAATCCATGTCTGATGGAAGTCGTTCCTTGACCACGTTGACCACGTCGCGCCGAGAGCACCAAGGCAGTGGATGACGGCGAGGCCTAGGAAGGGGACGACACATAGGCAGGGAAGACTCGGCGGTTGTTTCCCACGCGGAGGGGAGTACGACTGTACGAGGGTTTACTGGTTCGTCTGCCGTCGCCGGAGAATAACAGCAGGTGTGGGTGAGTAGAGGGATGGCAAGGCCAGTGATGGGAGTACGGTCGGGCGGTGAGGCCTGCGCGGCAGCACAGCCGGCCGCGAGGAGGAGGGAGCAGGTAGTCCTGCCGACGCTTGTTTGAGCGGCTGGAGCAGGAAGAGCAGAGATTAAAGAAGCACGACGGCCGTTGGATGGACATCCAACAGTCAGTGCTTGTGCGTCAACCTTTTTGAGGAAAGCCTCTAATCTGTGGAAAACAGCATACAGCCCATCTGCCATTATTTCTAATAATTTACAGCCCATTTGCTAATTCTTAAGGTTTTTTTGGAGCCCATATTCTTTTTGTTAGCATTGCAGCCCATATTGTGGCAACGGTAAAAAAAATTATACGAAATTTTGCATATTTCGGTGCGGTCCGAACTATTTTTAATCCCCAAAATTTCGACTCACATTCAAACTGATTTTAAAAATAAATGTATATCAATATAAAATCCAACAAATTCTCAATGCATAAAAATTAATGTAATTTAAAATCTTGAAATGAAAAAAAAGATATTTGAAACTAATTGCCGGTTTGATTGTTTTAAAAATGTACAACCCATTTCTCATTACTGATGGGCCATTTTCTCGGCCAGCCGAATGAAAGCTCTCCTCGTCTTGAAAGATTTGCAGCTCAACAGGCCTGACAAAGCGACTTACTTGGCAAATCACAAAAAAACTGGGTTGTGGCCGTGGACCCAGCTGTCAGCCTCTCCACGTACAGTACTCTTCCGATGGAAGTAGTTCCTTGACCACGTTGACCATGCCGCGCGGAGAGCACCACGGCGGTGGATGACGGCGAGGCCTAGGAAGGGGACGACGCGGCAGTGGAAGCCCGCGCGAAGAGGACTACGAGGGTTCACTGGTTCGGCTGCGGTGTGATGTTGTCGTCGCCGCAGGGCCTGGCTAGCGATGGGAATAGTAGGGGGCGGTGAGGCCTCTGCGGCAGCATAGCCGGCCAGGGGAGGCAGGAGCATGCGGCAAGACAAGCGCTGCTTTGGGCGGCTGGAGCAAGAAGACCAGAGGTTGAAGAAGCACTACGGCCGTTGGATGGACATCGTATGCTCACTCGAGCTAGATTCGTTCATATTGACTAAGTTGACAAAGCCCTTCGTCCCCGTCAACTTAGTAGGCCCACAAGTCAGCCTCCCAGCAAGGTGGGTCCTAGCTAGCCGGGGGAGTATTCATTTTTTGTGCGTAATAAGGAGGCACTTCCGGTGGGTCCGAGCTGACAGCGGGGGGAACGTTTTTTTGGCGAAATACGGTGGCCCGTCCGGTGGGTCCCAGCAGTCAGGGGGAAATGATTTTTTCGCAAAATACTGGTGGCCCGTCCGGTGGGTCCCTGCTGTCAGGTGGCGGAATAATTATTTTCCGTGTAATAAGGCGGCACTTCCTTGCAGCTGCTGTGGACCCAGCTGTCAGCCTCTGTACGTACAGTACTCTTCCGATGGAATTCGGTTGTTGACCACGTTGACCACACTGCGTCGAGAGCACCAGGGCGGTGGATGACGGCGAGGACTAGGAAGGGGACGACTCGGAGCCGGGGAAGACGCAACAGTGGATGCCCACGCGAAGAGGAGTACGAGGGTTCACTGGTTCGGCTGCGGTGTGAGGCTGCTGTCGCCACAGATTAACAGGGGGTGTGGGTGAGTAGAGGGATGGCCTGGCCAGTGGTGGGAGTAGTAGGGGGCGGTGAGGCCTCCGCGGCATCACAACCGGCCACGGGAAGCAGGAGCACGCTGCACGACCGGCGCTGGTTTGGGCAGCTGGAGCAAGAAGACTAGAGGTTGAAGAAGCACTACGGCCGTTGGATGAACATCGTACGGTAACAGGAGCTAGAATCGTTCATATTGACTAAGTTGACAAAGCCCTCCGTCCCCGACAACTTGGTAGGCCCACAAGTCAGCCTCCCACTATGCTGGGTTCCAGCTGGCAGGGGGAATATTCATTTTTTGTGCGTAATAAGGAGGCACTTCCTTGCGTGCGAAGATAGCTGGTGGGTCCGACATGTCAGCGGGGGCCACTTTATTTCGCGAAATACAGAGGCCCTTCCGGTGGGTCCCAGATGTCAGGTGGAGGAATCATTATTTTGTGCGTAATAAGGAGGCATTTCCTTGTGTGTGGCCATGGACCCAGCTGTCAGCCTCTCCACGAACAATCTACTTCTGATGGTGTCGTTCGTTGAGCACGTTGACCACGCCGCGCCGAGCGCATCCAAGGTGGTGGACGACGGCGAGGCCCCGGACAGCAACGAGCCGGAGATGGGAAGACGTGGGAGTAGAGTTGTAGACGGAGAGGTGTACGAGGGTTAACTGGTTCTAGTGCGGTGTGGTTCGGCAGTCGGTGGAGAAGAACAGGAGGTGTGGAGGGGTGGAGGGATGGCCTGGCCAACGATGGAGTAGCGCTTCATAGCGAAGCGTGCTAAGCAGAGCTGCTAGCAGCAGGAGGCGGGAGGTGGTCCCGGTGGCGCTGGAGGAAGAAGACGAGAGATTGAAGATGGATGCCTGTCGTTAGATGTAAATCCAATGGCTAACATGTCAGAATCATTTGTTGACTAAATTGACAACGACTTGCATTGGTTTCGACCTATTGGCCCACATTTCAGCCTCCAAAAATGTGGCACGTATTCAACCCACTTTTTCAGAATTTACAGTCTTTTTTTTGCACGGTAGAATTTACAGTCAATTTGATCTTTTTTTGAATTACAGCCATTAGCTGGGCTGGGTGAACAAATAATTTAGCGTCCATGCGGCCCGTTTATTTTATTTCCTAAAAAATTACAGGCCATTTGCACTTTCTCGAAATACACGATTTTGCTGGGCTGATTCTAATTATAATGTTGGGTTGGGCTAGCAATGTTATCAAAAAATAAAAAGGGGCTGAGCATTTTGTTATAAATATATTTAAGTAATAAGTGATATTATTACATTCGTCCTTAAATCTTACCAAGCTTTTGTACACAATCACTAGGATTTTCGTGCCAAAACAATCCAGGATTTTATTTGTTAAGAAATTATTTTTATAAGTTAATAAGATGTGGGATATTGTTTTCTTACATATGTAAGTATCTGTTAAAAATATGATGACACTAAAAATAATATATAATAACATATGAAATAATTTTTTTTAGAAAAACAGGGAGCATCTCCCCGGTTCCATTGCTGAGAACGAAACCACAACATATTCTGATACAGCAGCTCAAAGAGCAGTTCGAAAGCAAAGGTAGAAAAGCTACAAACTAGGGGGGTGGATGAACAAGTTCTCTGAATAACACAAATCACCCGAGCGGTGCCAAAGGCAGAGCGGATAGAGCACTCAAATGACACAAGGAGGGTCCAGCGAAGCCTTCATGGTCTTCAGCCGAGGGGCTGTGTCAGCCTGCGGCGACCAGTAAGCAAGCGGAGAGACCGGGCTGGAAGGCGTAGCATGGTGGATTTCACTCTTTTTCGGCGCCAGGTGCCCATCATCTTCATCAGAGATCTTGAGACGAGCCCACGGGTCCAGCCCCAGGCAGGTCGAGCCTTGTTCAGCCACAAGTGATTGCCAACGGTTTCTGGAGGGATCTTGTTAGGGTTTCCACGAAGCTCATCAACTTGTGCTTGTCCGATCCAGAGGAGAGAATCGCCCAGTTCCTCACCATGTTCCTCATCAACCTCAAGACCTGCGGAATGGAAATCCAGGAGGTGTTACTGAAAATCATAGCATTTCTATATTTCCAGAGGCACCAAAGGACAGCTGAGCTAACGGTGTTTAAAACTGAGCACTTTTTGGTAGCAATCCAGAATCTGGTGACAGATTCGAAGGATGAGCCAATCTGACTAGAGAAATATTCCTCAATGTGGGCCCAGAGATGTTTAGCAACTATACATTCAAAAAATAGGTGAGAACAAGACTCTTGTTCCAAGCAGTAAACACAATCAAGGGGTTTGATGATGTGTCTCTTCCTAAGGTTATCCCTAGTCATCAATTTGTTTATGGAGAGAAGCCAGAGAAATACATGATTTTTAGGGGGAACTCTCAATTTCCAGACAGCAGGGATAAATACAGGTTGAACCCCTCTAAAGTTGATAACTTGACAGAGGGAGCTGGAGGAATACTTCCCCTTATTGTCCAGTTGCCAAATCAGGGCATCCGGCTCAGCAGTAAAGGTAATGCTTTTGTTAAAGAGAGTTTTAGGCATTGACCGTCCCAAACTTCATTGACACTTTTGTTAAGCTCATTGCGGATAGAGTAAATAGGCCAAAATTGGACTGTTAGGGGGGGATGTGCCAAACCAACTATCTTCCCAGAACCTGGTTCTGCTCCCATCCCATATGTTCCATCTGTAGCCAAATTTCACGGCATGCATAATAGATTTTAATCCTTTCTAGAATCTAGAGGTTTTAGGGTTGGAGGAAGGGACAAAAATATTAGGTTTATTTCCTAGGTATTTATGGGCAATAAGAAACTTCCAGGGTTTCAGGTCTTCCTCATAGAATCTTTTAATCCAAGACCCTAGAAGACAGATGTTAATTTCTTGGAGGTTAGGTATG
Organism: Triticum urartu; assembly: GCF_003073215.2. Lineage (NCBI taxonomy): Eukaryota > Viridiplantae > Streptophyta > Magnoliopsida > Poales > Poaceae > Triticum > Triticum urartu. The sequence continues at coordinate 444,207,528 of NC_053022.1, read as the reverse complement.
CCTAGGCCTCCAAAATCTTTTTTCATAGAGACTAGGGCCCAATTAGCAAGGTGTAGCTTCCTATTTTCCTCAAAATCATTCCACAAGCAATGAGACATCTGAGAATTGATGAGGTTCACTGCCCATTTAGGGAACTTGAAGAAGGAGAGGAGATACACTGAATGCTAGCCAAACAAGCTTGTATGAGGATCAATCTACCTCTGTAAGAGAGAAGTTTGCCCCTCCACCCAACAATCCTTTTAATGATTTTATCCAGAAGGGGTTGGATATCCTCTCTCCTCAGTTTATCATAGTGGAGAGGGATACCTAGGTACTTAATGGGGAAGTTACGTTTATTACAGACTAGAATAGAGAGGAAGTCAGCTAACTCCTGATCATCCATGTTGATAGGGATGAGTTCACTTTTAGAGTAGTTGATTCTCATGCCTGAGACTTGTTCAAACCAGGTTAGAACAGTTTTCAGATTGCTAGCATGTGTGGAGTCATTGTCTAAGAAAAGGATGGTATCATCTGCATATTGAAGGCAGATGATGCCACCAGGGCAGACCTCAGGACAGAGCCCTGCAATCAGACTATGATCAACAGCTTTGCTCAGCATTTTAGTAAGAACGTCCACTACTAAATTAAACAAAAGCAGGGAGATGGGGTCACCTTGCCTAAGGCCTTTACCAGCAAGGAAAAAATCACTTTCACAGTTATTTAACTTGACCACAACAGACCCCACCATGAGTAAGTTGCTGGATCCAACTCTCCTCTATGAAAAGCTTGGAAAAGATCTAAGAGATCATTTTTGACCAAGTCGCAAAAATGCTGGTAAAACAAGAAGGGAATCACATCAGGACCAGGAGCCCCATCAGGATAAGAGCTAAAAATGGCGTCCTTCACCTATGTCTCTGAAAAAGGGGCTTCTAGCAGCTCATTTTCAGCAGGAGAGACTTTTTCAGAAGCAGAGAAAAAAATGTTTTGCAGAGAGAACCCAGAAGGGTTTTCTTTCTTAAACATGTCTTTGTAGAAGTCACTAGCCACTTTCAGCATCTCATCTACCTCAGTAACAGGGCCATTAGGGCCATCAAGGGAGTGAATGAGGGTTTTCCTCCTCCTCTGGTTAGCTACTGCATGGAAGTAAGCAGTATTTCTATCACTTCCAACATATCTAGCAGAACTGTGGGTTTTCCTTCTGACAGGGCAATTCTCAACTTTATGGGTAACCATTTTGCAGATAAAACAACTCTTGGGCTTGACACATTTATCCAAATGATGCCCTGGTTCCCTACAGTTGTAGCAGATCACCTCAGAGTATGCCATAAGGCCCGAAGGAGGGGCAGGAGCAGTTTTCTGGATGTCCTATCTCTTCTTTTCCTGATTCCTGCCTTGAGATTTCCCACTGATCTGAGAGTCAGAACCACCAGCAGATTGATCTTGGGCAATTACAGGAGCCTGCCCAGATTGTGCCCCCATTTGGGGCGGAGGTGGGCCGTACCACTGCCCAACCGGCGCTGCCCCCATTGTGATAGGGGAAATTCATTGGAGTTCCTGGTTCCTGCTCATCCGCCAGCCAGATGTTGTCTCTCAGGAAGCAGAAATAACCACCAGACAGCTCAATTGAAGCAGATTGCAAGCCTAATTTCAATCTTCTGCAGGTTTGGGGGAGAGGTAAGGTAGGGGATCCACCTGCTCCAGCTCCGGTGGCGTGCTGGTGGGCAGGAGTCCAGTCAAGCATTCCCATCTCGCAGCACGGCGTGGATCTCCTGAATTCACTTCTCCTTTCACCCATCGAACGAACGCAATCGGCGGCTCACTGGGGTGGGGCATCCTGTGCTTCTCTGAAAAATCTCCTTCGAAGTAGATCCGCATGGCTAGATTCAGCAGCTCCCAATCCACATGATCCTTGCACATCCGAGCATACCTGCGCGAGTGAGAGAATGGATTCGGTCCCTCCTCGGCTTCCTCCCTCGCAGCTTACTCCTCTGCTTCACTCCATTCGTGCGTGCACTGGGTCCAGGAGAGAGCGTCGTTGCGGATCCGCATCGCCCGCTCCCTCCATATCCTCCCTCGAGTCTCCCGCAGCACCATCGGCGCGACGGAGTCGAGCGGCTGGAGCATCCGCGGGAAGGCTTTGTAGACATGTGGGAGATGCATCTTGTACATCTGCCTGTCTTCCAGCCATTCCCCCGTGGATATGGCCGGCGACTTCATGGGGCGCGTGAGCGGACTTGCTGAGGGGGGCAGGCGCGCCCGGAGTCAGGAGGCGGGGGGTGGCGGCGAGATCTATTTGCCAATTACTCCCTCCTTTTCGGTTTATAGTGCTCAATTCAAAAATCTCACCAACCAAGGTAGATGATGAATGGTGGAATACTTTTTGTAGTTTGCAAAAGCACCTAATTAATGCACTTGTTTTCCTCAAAAAATTATGTTTATCAATGCATAAATTGCAATGCATGCATGCATAAAGTACATGCATCGGTCAATTTTCTCTTAATACTTGGATGCAATGATTTAATGTACCTTGGAATCTGAACATGTGATGGAAAACAACCAAATTGGGCCTTATAAAATTGAAAAACTAAAATTTTGAGATAAGCCCTATAAACCGAAAAGGAGGGAGTATGTGAACTAAACATTCAACATATAAAATAATTTAAAAATATATAATATAGTTAGAAGGGAAACATAAGGTGGACCTGGCGTTCCTATTCTTATATAGAAAAATAGAACATACCTCTGCGTTTTATTCAAAAAAATACATAAATTGGGCTGCCAAAAATAAAACCTCAGATGGGAGGTCCATAGGCCGGTCGATACATGACGGCCCTAAGAAAATACAAACAGGCCTATGGACCTCCCATCTGAGGTCGTGGGCTGCGCATGTTAAAAATGAAAGCCTAGACGGGGCAGCCTAAAACCACGTCCAACACTTGCCAAAACTTTGTCCCTCGTTTTCTCTGTGTTTCGCACACTCGACATTGTGTGGGCATTTTGACTGTGCATTATATGAAGATGTGCTATGCATGAATGTTGATCAGCATGATGTTAACTGGCTGGTAGTTCCATTTTCGACCATGAATAAAACTTCCAACATGATGTTAACCCTGTTTGAAAAGGCCATGTTAATATAAATGCTCTGCCTCTGAAAGTTGCAGTTTCTTATCTGAAACTGAACTTGGAGTTTCTAATCTGAAACTGAAACTTGCAGTTTCTTCTCTGAGAATCACATTGTCTGCACTTTTATACTCCTATGAAACTACATTTTTTAAGTGCTAAAAATAGATCTCTAGAATTCATAAAATGCTTCATATGCTCAATACTGCAAATCTGAAATTCAAAAGACATTCATATCTGAAAGTACTCTCAAAATACACAACATAAAACACAATTCACAACCTGCAAATACTGACAACCCTAAGCTCCTCCTGACAATTCACAACCTGCCCGACTATTGGGCTGGGGGCAGCCCCTCCTATTCCTCGGCGGCAGACAGCCGCCCCGTGAGGCGATGTGAACGACGAGGGAGACGATGGCGGGGAAGCGTCGTCGGGCCAACTGCTTTTCTCCTCTTGCAGTTGGGTTCGGTCGACGAAGACTCCACCGGCTCGCTCTGGTAGGACACCCTCACAAACGGCACCCTGTAGATGCCCGATCCTTCAATATCTGGTGGATGCTCCATCTGGGATCGATACTCCCACCACCGCTCCCTCATGATCGGATTCGGTGAATTTGTTTGCTCCATGGCCCAGAGGAGCAGCTCTATGTACTCCGGCGCGACTCCCTCCGGGAGTATCGCTGCCTTTTCGCTCTATTGCAGATATTTGGCCATGGATGTTGCCGTCGCCGCTAGTTGGTCCGTGTTGTCAAACCAAGACTGTATCTCCAACATCCTAGCTAGCTTCACAGGGTCGCCATCTGCGATCCTCACGTATCGATTGTACTCCTCCATCGATCTACTTCTCCATAGCACCTTCACTCGCCGACGGTGGTTTTTGAATGGAAGAGGAGAGGAGAAGCACTAGTTTTGGATTAGAACGGGAGAGGAGTGACACTGGTTTTGGACTGGAACTGGAGAGGAGGGGTGGTGGTTTTGAAATGGAAGAGGAGAGGAGCGGCGCTGCATTTAGATTGGGAGACTAGTTAATGTGGGGTCGCTTTCTTAATTGAAGGGTAAATTGATTTTTATTTTGATCCAGTCAGAGCGCGCGAGCCCTCTCGTCCAATCCTAAATCGCTGCCGCACGCTCCTCTCCCTCTTCTCCATTGCAAAACCACCTCCTCTCCTCTCCATCGTCTCCATTCCAAAACCACCGTCTCGCCTCTCCCTCTTCTCTATTGCAAGACCATCGTGTCTCCTCCGTTTTCTAGACGCTTTGCTTCATGGCGCGGGCGCAATCCATGGATACAAAATTAGTATACTGTATACTATTTAAAAGTCGAGGGCGGGGCTTTTCCTGCGTGGTAGGCAATGGGGCAGTTCCGCCTAGTCGGTTCGACAGAGACGCGAGAAGACGAGGGAGTAGGCTGCTGCAAACGTAGGGCTATGTGATTTGACAGCAAGTTACTGTTGGACATGTGGGCCCCCGTGATTTGACTTGCCATTATCATTTTAACTACGGCGCTACGACCGGCGTGAGTCTCCCAGATTCCTGACCACCTCCATACAGGTGCCTCTCCCAATGCTCCACCATGTAGTAGAGGCTGGCTCTTGCATGAGAGCCCACTTCTCCACTTTTTCCTTGCCTCTCTTTCCTCCACAAATGCAAAAATGCCATGTAAAGCGCACTATTGTACTTACTTTTACTTGCTCCTACAGGTTCTTAAGCTTGCCACATAGGCATAAAGTCTGATGTAGCAAGTTAATCAAGAAGAGAGTGACTAGTTTGGTGACCCAAGGAAGAAACGGTGCTAAGCGTGTGTACCTAGGTGAAAAGACAATTTTGAGTCTATAGCTAATTAAATGAAGCAAACATAGCAACACCATTTCATTGGAAGAGGTCACTCCTTGGCAAATGCAATAAATACACAAGCTTACTAGCACCGTTTCTTCCTTGAGTATGAAGAAAGAGATAGAGAGGAGTAACAAAAAATACACTTATAGCCAACCTTGTTGTAGTATGAGTGACTAAGTGATGACTATGTATGACATGCCAATATCAGATAGCCTAACGCACCGTGTTAAATCTCCAAGGGCGCGACCGCACGAGCGACGCGACGGTCGTGGTAGGCGTGACCATGATACGGGCTGCTGGTATCCCTTGGATCTGAGATCAAACGGTCGCATGCTAAGTTGCTGAAAATTTGCAGAATAACCCTCTAGGATAGGATATTCACCCATAGGTCTAGAATCACGCCATGCAATCGTTCGATCTCAGATCCAAGGGCTCTCGGAAGCCCGTATCATGGGAGAATGGAAAGCCACTACCCTGCCGTTCGCATGCTGGCAGTTCGCTCCTACTCGTCCCTGCACGTCCTTCAATACTATGGCGGTTCGCTCCTAGTCGTCCCGTCCATTCACATTACGGCAGTTCCACTAATCCTAACCCTCCTCCAAAATCCATGGCGTCCCAAATATCCATGATCGGCGGTGAGTACAAGGTTAGAACCATCACCGGCGATGAGTTCGACGTCATCTACACCCGTTCTTCCGCGACGGTGAAAGGAAGCCTTTCTCGCTTCAGACGCATGTTTGAAAACTCAGATGATGAGTGGGTCGCTGGTCTAGATGTTGAGTACACCACAGTCTTGGGACGAGAGAAGGATCTAAAGGACGAAGAGAGGAAGAAGCCCGCCGTGATCCAGGTTTGCGTGCATGACTTATGCTTGGTCTACCACATATGCCATGCCGACGTTGAGTGCCAGGATTTTAAGGACTTCCTCGGGAGCAACCTAGTCGAATTCGTTACTGTAGACTTTGGTAACGACAAAGAAATCCTGGGTCGGATAGGCCTCGTTGTAGGCAACCCATTCGACCTCCAGAAGAATCGGTTGGTGCCCTCTCGTGAGCCTTCAATGCTGACCCTGGCAGGAGCCATGGTTCATCCTTCGTACGGTAAACTGGTGAAACCTCCATACACGTTTCATCGTCATGCATGGCAGCGGAATGTACTAGATATAGACCACATCCAGTACGCTGCAATGGATGGCTACCTTTGCTTCAATATCTACAAGGGTTGGACGAAGAGCAATAGCCAAGTGTGTGGTTCAAGCAAAGAAGTATCGTCCAAGAGGAAGAGGGACAAGGATGAAGCCGAGGACGTGGAAGAGGACTCCGAGTAAGGTGGCAGTGTCATTTCTCATGGTGGTTCTAATGCAGTGTCTACCGGAACAGTTGCAAAGTTTAATTTCAGGTGTGCTTAATTTAATATGAGGGGTGTGTTGTGTTGAGCCCCCAGCAGAACTATGTTATGTTTCTTCTCGTTACTTTAACTCTTCAGTACGTACATACTAGTATTTATTACATTTCATCTTTTAGTTGGTATAGTACTACCGCTTGTTTCTTCACATTATATACGTATAATATATATGGCCAACATCATATAGCCAGCAGTTTAGTTGTCAAAGAATTTCAGGGTGCTTAGTTTTGTCAAAGAATTCAGGATGCTTAGAGGGTGCTTGGATCCAAGGGACTTATTTTAGTTTGACTAAAAATAGTCTCTTTAAGAGGCTAAAGTTCCAAGCACCCCTGACTAAAGAGGGGCTAAAACTAGTCTCGAGACTAAATTTTTTTAGTCTGGGGTACCCCTACTAAAATGTGGATTAGTCCTCTCTCTACTCATTTAACTCCTCTCCTTTAACACAGGCGAGTTCTGGATTGGAGGGTTTGGAGGATAATAAATGCTCATTAACTTGATTTTAGCCTTTTTAGTATTTGGATCCAAGCATGGGTGAGGCTAGCATGTTTTAGTCCCACTACTTTTAGTCATGGGACTAAAACGTATCCAAGCACCCTCTTAGTTTTATTTGAGGGATGGGTTGTGCTGGACACTATTATTGTGACTAGCCTTTTTAATAGTACCATATGCATAATTTGGCGATGAGCGCTCTCTATATGTACCACCTTTTTTTTAATTTCAAGTTTTTCTCCATGGCGCAATCCATCGATACTACTGCTGTACAAAAGTATACATTTTTTAAAAGGCTAGAGGGCGGGGCAGTCTAGCTTGGTCTGTTTCACAAGAGGCGAGGGCCTTTGTGATTTGACGGCTCATTACTGCTGGAAGGCGGGGCCTTGTGATTTGAATGCTCATATAAATGCGCCGACGACCTGATTGAGGTGGAGCAAAGAACCATGCGGTATACTCAAGTTTTCCACTGGAGTAGTACTGCGACGGAGGAGCATGAAATACGGCAGCCCAGTGCCATATGGCGATAAAAAATGATCTAATTTGCTAGTCATCTCATTGTTAGCATTGTTCTATTCATTCCCTCAAAAAAACATTGTTCTATTCATGCCTCGCAGAGAACGTGACACGTGCGGCGAAACACCCAAAGCAAAAGATGAAACACAGGAGCAAAAGAAGAAGGAAGATTATCACCCCAAATGATCTAATTCGCCGCGGAGTCATAACTGTGTCTTCATCGCCCACACGACATCCATCTCCTTGCGCGTCTCCTCCGCCATCTTCATCATTGTGTCCATGACGCGGCATTTCTCGACGTGAGCCTTCATCATCTGTTCCACAGCCATATTACGTACCTTGACAGCAGCCGGGTGCTCGATGTGGAGCTTCGCCAACTCTTCCTTCTGTTCCATGGCGAGGGCCTGCAGCATCTTAATCGAGGAACTACTATTCTCATGCAGCTTCTTCCAGCCGACGTCCTTCTCCTTCAATAGGTCGATCTCGTGGCAGAGCTTCGCATTGTCCTCCCGAAGTCGCAGGACTTCGCCGGTCGCCTTATTCTCTGAGGCAATGCTCTTCTTCAGCAGCATCACCAAGCCGGCGGTCAACTCCCCTTGCTGATTGAGCTCAGCGGGCATGTCGTCGAGGCTCTCCTTCAGCAACTCCATCAAGCCTTGGATGAACTCCTTCTGCTTATTGAGCTGATCGGGCATGCCGTCGAGGGATAACGACTCCAGCTCCGCTGGCTCGGCATGTTCGCCTCCGCGGCTAGGGCACTCCTAGGAGCCATCGCCTGCCCGTGAGAGATCTTTCGAGGTCTCTGCGTGGCGGCGAGCCCTCTTTTTTTCCGTAGCCTTGGTTGCCGCTCCCTTGTTACGAGTAGTTCTCGACCTAGAGCTCCGCTCACCGGCCATGGCAACGAGGACGAAGAAGAAGCACTTATGAGGAGGAAAGGTAGAGTGATTTTCGGTTAGGTAGTTCCCCTTTTTATAACCTAAGTACTAGCACTAGTACTAATACCTGCGTAGTGGGAACACGTTCAGGTTTGGTACGTACTACTAAAAGGTGTGAGCAGGCTTTCAAATGTGATGGGAACAAGGTAAAGATTAATTGATGGTTTTGGTTTGGAGGCCCGAAACGGCTCCCGATGAGTTTAGTGGAACATAAATTTCAAGTACTACACTGCTCAAATGCGTAAATATTGAGTAGTATGTTACTGTCAAAAATTGGCACAAAATACGAAGGAGACCAATGGAAGTCCTACTAGCAACCCACGATTTAACTACTCGCATGCGCGCAGTGGAGTAATAATGTCTTTCTTCCGCCCTCACGTACACTCAATTTGCATGCGCTGTATTAATCGACCATCAGTGAAGTGAACGACTTTACACGTATCAAATTATCACATGGGGTGGATCTTGGTAAAAAATTGCATCCGCCCGTGTACATGGCGTGCGTGCGAGGAATGAGTGCGTGCATGGCATGCGTGCACATCTTCGCTTCATGCATGTACCGCCAGTATGGCTCAGGGAGGACGAGTACATTCTTCTGGAACCAGCAGCACGTCACTGTGATCAATCCACGCAAGGAGGTCGCGACAACGCCTACACATGTGCCACATGGCATCATGAACTGTAAGAGAGACACTGTGTAGCGTGCCATTGGTATTCTAGTTTACGTGTTTTGCACAAAACTCGAAATACTAGTAAGGTACACGTGCATTGCACGCATCAAATTTTGCAACCAAATTATGAATAAATACCACACTATAGCATGTATGCTCTGAGTCATATATGCCTGATGTAGCCCTTCGTTTAATTCGTATAGTTCATCTCATTCAAAATCAATTAGTTTTTATAAAAAAGCTAAGAACGCAGGAATAGGAAAAACATGGGATTATAGTGGAATGTCGTCTTGAATCCTACAGGATTGTACGAGTGTTTGAGTGTGCATAGAAAAAACGCAGAATTCTTTCAAAGAGGTTTGAGTGGATGGGATGTTTCCTATGAAATCTAGTGCAAATGAATCATATGGAAAAATTCCTATGGTTTACAATCCTACGAATCAAACAACCAAGATAGGAAAAATTCCTAATGATTAGAATCCTCCAAAATTCCTTTGAGAATCCTTTTAATCAAAGAAGCCCTTAATATATTTTATGATTCATGGAATTGTGTGTTTTAAAGCACAAAGTAAAAACAAATAATGGCAATTCAGCTAGAAGAAAAGTTTGGGCAGTTATGATACGGAAGAATCTAGAACAAAAGAGAACCACTATTGTTTTGAGGTTTTTGCATTATGCTTAAGTGCAACCATGGAGTCTGCTAGATTGTACATGTGGCAAAATCCGTAGGGTGGGCTAGAAGATGGTGCGAGGGGCCGAGCGGAGGGAGACTATGAAGGAATGCACAAGTGGAGATCGATATTTAGAGAGAGGGGGCGAACACGTGCGCTGATGCGCGCAGTGGCGGAGCCATGAAAAATAAATGAGCTAAGGGGCCAAGCATTGCTAATTCTTAACAAGGAGGGTCAATTCATGAACTTAAACCATTTTAGTAGCAATTGTCTAATGATCACATTCATATCAGCCTTGATATATAGTGATGTTAGGGGGGAGGGGGGCAGGGCCCTTACTGCCCCCTGTCTTCGCCATTGTGCACGCGTCTGAGAGATGAAGAGGAAGGTATGGATGATGAGAGGGGGACGTTGGGTACATAGTTAATGTGGGTGTATTAGCTATATATATATGTTAATCCTATATAGAGAGATATAGATTGATCGATGTGGACGTGGGAAAGAGGGTGAGACCTCACTCGATATATCGATTGATCGATTTGTGTGGAAAACTATGAAAGACCTAGCTATATACACACATACATAGAGGAACATCGATCGTTGCACATGCATGCGTGAGAGATAAAGAATGCACGATATGATGGAGAGGGGGATGTGTGTTGGTGTTGTTGGGAAACGCAGTAATTTCAAAAAAATTCCTACGCACACGCAAGATCATGGTGATGCATAGCAACGAGAGGGGAGAGTGTGATCTACGTACCCTTGTAGACCGATAGCGGAAGCGTTATGACAACGCGGTTTATGTAGTCGTATGTCTTCACGGCCCGACTGATCAAGCACCAAAACTACGGCACCTCTGAGTTCTAGAACACGTTCAGCTCGATGACGATCCCCGGACTCCGATCCAGCAAAGTTTCGGGGAAGAGTTCCGTCAGCACGACGGCATGGTGACGATCTTGATGTTCAACTGTCGCAGGGCTTCGCCTAAGCACCACTACAATATTATCGAGGACTGTGGTGGAAGGGGGCACCGCACACGGCTAAGAGAACGATCTTAGAGATCAACTTGTGTGCCTAGGGGTGCCCCCTGCCCCCGTATATAAAGGAGCCAAGGGGGGGGTGCGGCCGGCCCCAGGAGGGGTCCTACTCCTACCGGGAGTAGGACTCCCCTCCCTTTCCCTAGTTGGATTAGGACTTGGGGGGGAAGGAGGAGAAGGAAGAAAGGAAAGGGGGGGCGCCCCCCCCCTCCTTGTCCAATTAGGACTTGGGGGGGAGGGGAGCGCGGCAGCCCCTAGGCCTCCTCTCCTCTTTCTCCACTACGCCCATTAAGGCCCATTAGGTTACCGAGGGGTTCCGTAACCTCCCGGTACTCCGGTAAAATGCTGATTTCACCCAGAACACTTCCGATGTCCAAACATAGGCTTCCAATATATCAATCTTTATGTCTCGACCATTTCAAGACTCCTCGTCATGTCCGTGATCACATCCGGGACTCCGAACTAACTTCGGTACATCAAAACTCATAAACTCATAATATAACTGTCATCGAAACCTTAAGCGTGCGGACCCTACGGGTTCGAGAACAATGTAGACATGACCGAGTCACGCCTCCGGTCAATAACCAATAGCGGAACCTGGATGCTCATATTGGCTCCCACATATTCTACGAAGATCTTTATCGGTCAGACCGCATAACAACATACGTTGTTCCCTTTGTCATCAGTATGTTACTTGCCCGAGATTCGATCATCCGTATCTCAATACCTAGTTCAATATCGTTACCAGCAAGTCTCTTTACTCGTTCCGTAATACATCATCCTGCAACTAACTCATTAGTTACAACGCTTGCAAGGCTTATGTGATGTGCATTACCGAGAGGGCCCAGAGATACCTCTCCGACAATCGGAGTGACAAATCCTAATCTCGAAATACGCCAACCCAACATTTACCTTTGTAGACACCTGTAGAGCACCTTTATAATCACCCAGTTATGTTGTGACGTTTGGTAGCACACAAAGTGTTCCTCCGGCAAACGGGAGTTGCATAATCTCATAGTCATAGGAACATGTATAAGTCATGAAGAAAGCAATAGCAACATACTAAACGATCGGGTGCTAAGCTAATGGAATGGGTCATGTCAATCACATCATTCTCCTAATAATGTGATCCCGTTAATCAAATGACAACACATGTCTATGGTTAGGAAACATAACCATCTTTGATTAACGAGCTAGTCAAGTAGAGGCATACTAGTGACGTTTAGTTTGTCTATGTATTCACACAAGTATTATGTTTCCGGATAATACAATTCTAGCATGAATAATAAACATTTATCATGATATAAGGAAATAAAATAATAACATTATTATTGCCTCTAGGGCATATTTCCTTCAGTCTCCCACTTGTACTAGAGTCAATAATCTAGATTACAAAGTAATGATTCTAACACCCATGGAGCTTTGGTGCTGATCATGTTTTGCTTGTGGAAGAGGCTTAGTCAACGGGTCTGCAACATTCAGATCCGTATGTATCTTGCAAATATCTATGTCTCCCGCCTGGACTAGATCCCGGATGGAATTGAAGCGTCTCTTGATGTGCTTGGTTCTCTTGTGAAATCTGGATTCCTTTGCCAAGGCAATTGCACCAGTATTGTCACAAAAAATTTCATTGGACCCGATGCACTAGGTATGACACCTAGATAGGATATGAACTCCTTCATCCAGACTCCTTTGTTTGCTACTTCCGAAGCAGCTATGTACTCCGCTTCACATGTAGATCCCGCCACAACGCTTTGTTTAGAACTGCACCAACTGACAGCTCCACCGTTTAATGTAAACACGTATCCGGTTTGCGATTTAGAATTGTCCGGATCAGTGTCAAAGCTTGCATCAACGTAACCATTTACGATGAGCTCTTTGTCACCTCCATATATGAGAAACATATCCTTAGTCCTTTTCAGGTATTTCAGGATGTTCTTGACCGCTGTCCAGTGATCCACTCCTGGATTACTTTGGTACCTCCGTGCTAGACTTATAGCAAGACACACATCAGGTCTGGTACACAGCATTGCATACATGATAGAGCCTATGGCTGAAGCATAGGGAACATCTTCCATTTTCTCTCTATCTTCTGCATTGGTCGGGCATTGAGTCTTACTCAATTTCACACCTTGTAACACAGGCAAGAATCCTTTCTTTGCTTGATCCATTTTGAGCTTCTTCAAAATTTTGTCAAGGTATGTGCTTTGTGAAAGTCCAATTAAGCGTCTTGATCTATCTCCATAGATCTTAATGCCCAATATGTAAGCAGCTTCACCGAGGTCTTTCATTGAAAAACTCTTATTCAAGTATACCTTTATGCTATCCAGAAATTCTATATCATTTCCGATTAGTAATATGTCATCTACATATAATATCAAAAATGCTACAGAGCTTCCACTCACTTTCTTGTAAATACAGGCTTCTCCAAAAGTCTGTACAAAACCAAATGCTTTGATCACACTATCAAAGTGTTTATTGCAACTCCGAGAGGCTTGCACCTGTCCATAAATGGATCGCTGGAGCTTGCACACTTTGTTAGCTCCCTTTGGATCGACAAAACCTTCCGGCTGCATCATATACAACTCTTCTTCCAGAAATCCATTCAGGAATGCAGTTTTGACATCCATCTGCCAAATTTCATAATCATAAAATGCGGTAATTGCTAACATGATTCGGACAGACTTAAGCATCGCTATGGGTGAGAAGGTCTCATCATAGTCAATCCCTTGAACTTGTCAAAAACCTTTTGCGACAAGTCGAGCTTTATAGACAGTAACATTACCGTCAGCGTCAGTCTTCTTCTTGAAGATCCATTTATTTTCAATTGCTTGCCGATCATTGGGCAAGTCAACCAAAGTCCATACTTTGTTCTCATACATGGATCCCATCTCAGATTTCATGGCTTCAAGCCATTTTGCGGAATCTGGGCTCACCGTCGCTTCTTCATAGTTCGTAGGTTCATCATGATCTAGTAGCATGATTTCCAGAACAGGATTACCGTACCACTCTGGTGCGGATCTTACTCTCGTTGATCTACGAGGTTCAGCAGTATCTTGTTCTGAAGTTTCATGATCATCATCATTAGCTAACTCACTAATTGGTGTAGGTGTCACAGAAACTGGTTTCTGTGATGTACTACTTTCCAATAAGGGAGCAGGTACAGTTACCTCATCAAGTTCTACTTTCCTCCCACTCACTTCTTTCGAGAGAAACTCCTTCTCTAGAAAGCTTCCGAATTTAGCAACAAAAGTCTTGCCTTCGGATCTGTGATAGAATGTGTATCCAATAGTTTCCTTTGGATATCCTATGAAGACACATTTCTCCGATTTGGGTTCGAGCTTATCAGGTTGAAGCCTTTTCACATAAGCATCGCAGCCCCAAACTTTCAGAAACAACAACTTTGGTTTCTTGCCAAACCACGGTTCATAAGGCGTCGTCTCAACCGATTTTGATGGTGCCCTATTTAACGTGAATGCGGTCGTCTCTAAAGCATAACCCCAAAAAGATAGCGGTAAATCAATAAGAGACATCATAGATCGCACCATATCTAGTAAAGTATGATTACGACGTTCAGACACACCATTACGCTGTGGTGTTCCGGGTGGCGTGAGTTGCGAAACTATTCCACATTGTTTCAAATGTACACCAAACTCATAACTCAAATATTCTCCTCCATGATCAGATCGTAGGAATTTTATTTTCTTGTTACGATGATTTTCAACTTCACTCTGAAATTCTTTGAACTTTTCAAATGTTTCAGACTTATGTTTCATTAAGTAGATATACCCATATCTGCTTAAGTCATCTGTGAAGGTGAGAAAATAACGATATCCGCCACGAGCCTCAACATTCATCGGACCACATACATCTGTATGTATGATTTCCAACAAATCTATTGCTCTCTCCATAGTAACGGAGAACGGTGTTTTTGTCATCTTGCCCATAAGGCACGGTTCGAAAGTACCAAGTGATTCATAATCAAGTGGTTCCAAAAGTCCATCAGTATGGAGTTTCTTCATGCGCTTTACACCGATATGACCTAAACGGCAGTGCCACAAATAAGTTGCACTATCATTATCAACTCTGCATCTTTTGGCTTCAACATTATGAATATGTGTGTCACTACTATCGAGATTTAATAAGAATAGACCACTCTTTAAGGATGCATGACCATAAAAGATATTACTCATAGAACAACCATTATTCTCTGATTTAAATGAATAACCGTCTTGCATTATACAAGATCCAGATATAATGTTCATGCTCAACGCTGGCACCAAATAACAATTATTTAGGTCTAATACTAATCCCGAAGGTAGATGTAGAGGTAGCGTGCCGACCGCGATCACATCGACTTTGGAACCATTTCCCACGCGCATCGTCACCTCGTCCTCAGCCAATCTTTGCTTAATCCGTAGTCCCTGTTTTGAGTTGCAAATGTTAGCAACAGAACCAGTATATGCTTGGCTCGTCAAGTATAACCTGAGTATTCTGCATGTGCAACTATTTTGCACCCATTGTATTTGAACATAGAGCCTATCACACCCGATCATCACGTGGTGTCTCAGCACGAAGAACTTTCGCAACGGTGCATACTCAGGGAGAACACTTCTTGATAATTAGCGAGAGATCATCTTAAAATGCTACCGTCAATCAAAGCAAGATAAGATGCATAAAAGATAAACATCACATGCAATCAATATAAGTGATATGATATGGCCATCATCATCTTGTGCTTGTGATCTCCATCTTCGAAGCACCGCCGTGATCACCATCGTCACCGGCGCGACACCTTGATCATCATCGTAGCATCATTGTCGTCTCGCCTATCTTATGCTTCCACGACTATCGCTACCGCTTAGTGATAAAGTAAAGCATTACAACGCAATTGCATTGCATACAATAAAGCGACAACCATATGGCTCCTGCCAGTTGCCGATAACTCGGTTACAAAACATGATCATCTCATACAATAAAATTTAGCATCATGTCTTGACCATATCACATCACAACATGCCCTGCAAAAACAAGTTAGACGTCCTCTACTTTGTTGTTGCAAGTTTTACGTGGCTGCTACGGGCTTTAAGCAAGAACCAATCTTACCTACGCATCAAAACCACAACGATAGTTTGTCAAGTTGGTGCTGTTTTATCCTTCGCAAGGACCGGGCGTAGCCACACTCGGTTCAACTAAACTTGGAGAAACTGACACCCGCTAGCCACCTTTGTGCAAAGCACGTCGGGAGAACCGGTCTCACGTAAGCGTACGCGTAATGTCGGTCCGGGCCGCTTCATCCAACAATACCGACAAACCAAATTAAGTATGACATGCTGGTAAGCAGTATGACTTATATCGCCCACAACTCACTTGTGTTCTACTCGTGCATATGACATCAAGTTTACCGGGGGGTTCCTAGGCCTCCTCTCCTCTTTCTCCACTAGGCCCATTAAGGCCCATTAGGTTACCGGGGGGTTCCGGTAACCTCCCGGTACTCCGGTAAAATGCCGATTTCACCCGGAACACTTCCGATGTCCAAACATAGGCTTCCAATATATCAATCTTTATGTCTCGACCATTTCGAGACTCCTCGTCATGTCCGTGATCACATCCGGGACTCCGAACTAACTTTGGTACATCAAAACTCATAAACTCATAATATAACTGTCATCGAAACCTTAAGCGTGCGGACCCTACGGGTTCGAGAACAATGTAGACATGACCGAGACACGTCTCCGGTCAATAACCAATAGCGGAACCTGGATGCTCATATTGGCTCCCACATATTCTACGAAGATCTTTATCGGTCAGACCGCATAATAACATACGTTGTTCCCTTTGTCATCGGCATGTTACTTGCCCGAGATTCAATCGTCGGTATCTCAATACCTAGTTCAATCTCATTACCAGCAACACTACTAGGAAAAGGGCTATAGATGGAATTGACACTAATGGTGCACCAGACATGTGGTGCGCCATTACTATATACTAATGGCGCACCGTCTGTTGGTGCGCCATTAGTGTGGAAGACACTAATGGCGCACTAGGCACACGGTGCGCCACTAGTAACAAAATGTTTTTTTTTTCATTTTTTCAAACATACTAATGGCGCATCCAGGCAGAGTGCGCCATTAGTAGTTAGAACTACTAATGGCGCAACAGCCGTAGAGTGCGCCACTACTGTATTTTTTTTTACTTTTTTGCAAAACTACTAATGGCGCACTGTTGCATAGTGCGCCATTACTAGTTTAAACTAGTAATGGCGCACTGTGCCACGGTGCGCCATTAGTATAGAAATTATTATTTTTTACTTTTTTGCAAAACTACTAATGGCGCATGTCTGTGTGGTGCGCCATTAGTATGTTGGGTTACAAATGGCGTATGTCTCTGTGGTGCGCTATTAGTAACCTGGGACCAGCTAGATATTTTTGGACAGCCACACCTACACACTCACTTTCCCCACTTCATTCCCCCCACCTCCTTCTCTAAGCTTGTCGGCTGCCTCCTCCTCCTCACCTCATCTCGATCGCTATCCCACCTCCCCAGATCCGGTCCCCCTCGCCGCCGAGCACCCCCCGCACCATCTCCCCCGCTCCACTGGCCGCCGCCACCAACCCCCGGCCCGCACCCTCCCCCACTCCACCGCCACCGACGACCCACCGCACCCTCCCCGGCCCGCTCCACCATCACAAATGAATGCAACTAAAATTGCAAAAAAACAAATTTGATTATATTTTTTCATATTCATAAATATTTTCAAATAACAAATTTGATGATATTTTTTCAAAAATTATTACTTTTTTTTATAAAAAATATTACTGTTATGATTTAAACAAGTTTGAACATATTTAAACACAAATAAATATCAAACAACATTTTAAATGCATAAAAACAAAAATTGGGGAGCCTGGGAATCGAACCCAGGACCTAGTGTGCTGCGTGCTGACCAGTCGGGCTAGTGGGCGTGTTCTGATGGAGATAGGGTTAGGTGGAATATAACCTGACCCGTCGGGCTAGTAATTAAAACAAAATTCTAATGGCGCACTAGGGGGAGGTGCGCCATTAGAATCGTCGTACTTATGGCGCACTAGGGGGAGGTGCGCCATTGCTAACCCTCCCCCACTCCACCTATTCCCCTCGCACTCTGGCCTCCCTCCCTTGCCAGATCCCCCACTCAACCCCAAACGTACGCCGCCGCCCCCTTGCTCCGCACCCTCGGTCCGCCGCGTCTGCACGCCGTCGGCGCTGCCGCCGCCGCTGTGGTCTTGCGCTGACCCGACGCCGCCGCCCCGACCCCCGCGGGACTCAACCCCCGCCGTCCCCGTGCCTCCCGAACGAAATCGGTCGAGCGCGCGCCGCCCGCTCCTCTCCTCTCCTCCTCCCTCCGACGAGCAAGGGCCTCCTCCGGCCCCTGCAGCAGCCGGCGAGCGCGGCCCCGACGCACCCACCCCACCTGCCCCTGCCGTCCTCCGCCACCGGCCCATGCTCTCCTTCGACCGTGGCGAGCGAGGACTCGGACGAGCTCGGACCCCGACCCCTTCGCCGACCCCGACCCCGACCCCTCCGGCGACGAGGTACCTCTCCTCCTTCCTCCTTTCTCCATCTCTCCACCATTCCCCATTCCCTTCCTCCCTCCCCTCTCTTCGCCGACCGCTTGCTGCTACGCGCTGCTACTGCGGTGCCTCGCGCGCGAGCAGTCGCGTCCACCGCAGCTCCGGGCCTCCCGTAGTGGCCTGCTGCCGTTGCTGCCTCCGGCGGCCGCTCGCTGCCTTGCACACCCGCGCACGCACCTAGCCGTGTCGGCCCTGCTTGCCGTCCCGCGCGCGCCCCTGCGCCTGCCTGAGCTGCTTCTGCTGAAGCTCTTGCCCTCCTGCTACGCTAATACTGCTACTGCTTACTGTACTGCTAGCTAGCTTTTCAATTTTTACATTGACTAACCTCCTAGACAGACCCTAATCTGTGGTTAAACAACTGGTGAAATGACTGAATAAAATATGAGTAGGTAGTATATGATCAATAGGCAATACTAGTGGATATTAGGCCTTATTACAGGCAATAATAGTGGGTGATGTACCTGGATGTCTGTGGGCGATGCTCAGGTGGTATGTATGATGTCTCCGCTTTTTTTGAGATTGCTGCTGCTATCTCACCAGATTATATGTAGTGTGTCATTCTTGCTATGGTCATGTAAGAGAAATGCTTTGCCTTGCTAATTTTACCATGAGATTTGGGGTAATCAGCTAGTTCTGGTCAAAGCAAGTGGTTTTCCTGAGCTATGCCTTGGTTAGAAAATGATGCATGATGGTTTGTTCAGAAGAGGAATAATCCCAGGATAGCACGTATCATGGGGTCAAACCTGGGACC
The DNA here is from genome assembly GCF_003073215.2 of Triticum urartu. Classification (NCBI taxonomy): domain Eukaryota; kingdom Viridiplantae; phylum Streptophyta; class Magnoliopsida; order Poales; family Poaceae; genus Triticum; species Triticum urartu. Next base: position 444,188,505 of record NC_053022.1, on the reverse strand, counting down.
CCTATTGTAATTTAATTTTGATTATTAATTTTTCTATGAGCAGATGAATTACAGTGTTTGTGTCGTAATGAAACTTGAGCTGAAATAGAACTTGACAGCCTGTACAGTGAATATATACAGTCATTGTAATTTTTGGGAGTAATTTTTGGTGTCAAATCACTCAAGCAGTAACTGAATTTTTAAACTGAACTTGACACAATATTATTCAGTTAATTTTCTTGGACAGTAGTATGTGTGCTCATCACTTTATGTATGGTGTTATGCCCTGTTATCTCTGTTCAGTTGACTAATGAAGCACTAGGCTCATCCATGGTACAAGTTCACCTGTGAACACTTGAAATTAGTCAGGACATCCCGTACTGATAGATGTAAATTGTGTCCAGTAGGCTTTGAAGCACCGGTTTTTCCCGTTTCTAACTCTGAATCCAATATAAACCATACTGTTGGCACAAGTGGTCTTTTGTATATGTGCCGATGCTTTGTTAATATAAAGCTATAGAAGATGTTGTACTTGTGATGATGCTACTTGTGATCTTCTGAAATGACCCATTGGCGACTTCATTACGGGGGGATAATGATATTGCAGGTACCCCGAGAGGCCCTTGAGTTTCCCGGAATCTCGATTAACTTCCGTTCCGGCAAATTCGGGTACTCCATATGTCCTATTTTCAGCAAAGGTCATGCTGAAATTTTCCGTGAATTTTAGCATGACTTTGCTAAAAATAGGACATATGGGGTACTTGCGACTAATGCATCGGCCGGGGTATCTTATTACTTAGTTAAGTAGGATCAACTGCCTCGCCATTCTTGTTGCATTAAACCATAGGTGGCAATAGAGCCAAGTGATTAGGGCCAACTTAGAATTCTCCTTAGCATCGATAAACCCTAGATGATAAACCCAACATAGGTGGCAATAGAGCCAAGTGATTGGTGCCAAGTGATTAGGCCCAACCTAGGGTACCTCGGCATTGATAAACCCTAAATGATGAAAACTTAACTTGGCTTCTATAGGGTGCCTCGGTGTCGATGAGAACCTAAATGATGTACGCTTAGGCTTTTAGGGTGCCTCAGCGTCGACAAACCCTAAATGATAAAAGCTTAGCTTTTAGGATGCCTCGGTG